>NC_045561.1:78560308-78862240 GCF_009819795.1 Aythya fuligula | reverse complement strand
AGGGAAGGGAAGGGAAGGGAAGGGAAGGGAAGGGAAGGGAAGGGAAGGGAAGGGAAGGGAAGGGAAGGGAAGGGAAGGGAAGGGAAGGGAAGGAAGGGAAGGGAAGGGAAGGGAAGGGAAGGGAAGGGAAGGGAAGGGAAGGGAAGGGAAGGGAAGGATCATCATAAGCTGAACATACTTGAGGAGCAAATCTGAATGTCATACTGGGGAGTATGAACTTGAGCATAGTCTAAAAGCCATGTGGTATGCTCCTTCAATTCCATACACTTTTGAATGGCCTTTGCTAGACTACAAAATTGTACATTTTTGCTCCAAAGAGGATGTGGACCTATCCAGGATTTAGGATACAGCAATTTGAATGTCCTGAAAGGCATGTATCTTTTATTACTTCATGAATGGAAGAAGCTACTTCCAAGATAAATATCCATGGAAAAAGTGTACATGTGAGGAAGTACCAGAGTCTTTAAACTTGAGGCCTTGGTACAAATATCTGCTAGAAATGGTGTAGTTTGTATAGTTTGCTTCTGCCATGAACTAGGAGAGAAGAATATAGGCTCTTCTGAGGTTCCTTGAAGAACCTTTGAGGTTTTACTATGATCTTATTAACCTAGGGAGAAATAACTCAGGAACCTGTACATGCTGGGGACCACTCAGCTGGAAATGAGCTGTGCAGAAAAGGACCTAGGAAGCCTGGTAGACACCAGGGTGAACATAAGTCAGAAATGAGCCCTTGACACTAAGAAGGACTCTTGGCTGCATTAGGTGAAGTATCACCAGCAGGTCAAGAGGTGATCCTTCTCTACTCAGCATTTGGGAGGCCACATCTGGAATACTGTGGCCAGTTCTGCGCTCCCCAGTACAAGAGAGACATGGATGCACTAGAAAGAGTCCAGTGAAGAGCCAAAAAGATGATCAAGAGACCCAATCACCTCTCTTACGAGGAGAGGCTGAGGGAGCTGGGCCTGTTCAGCCTGGAGGAGTGGAGGCTCAAGGGGGGTCTTACCAATTTCTATAAATACCTGAAGGTAGGATGCAAAGAGGATGGAGCCGGGCTCTTTTCAGTGGTGCTCAGAAACAGGACAAGGGGCAATGAACATAAAGTGGAACACAAGAGGTTCTGTTGGAACATCAGGAAGCACTTTACTCTGTGGGTGACTGAGCACTGGAACAGGTTGCCCAGAGAATATGTGGAGTCTCCCTCCTCGAAGATCTTCAAAAGCCATCTGGACATGATTCTGTGCAACCTGCTGTTCCTGCTTGAGCAGGGGGATTGGAGCAGATGAACTTAAGAAGTCCTTTCCAACCTCAGCTGTTCTGTGATTTTGAGACTCTGTGAACCTGAGTCTATGTAACTTCAAGGTCTGTGTCAGAGGGGTCAGTTAGGCTGCATCTTGGCTCGACCACACTTTTGAATATTATGTTTAATTATTAATAATAAACATTATGAGAGGAGGAACTCTGACTTCTCAAATGATTAATTTTGCTGAAGAAACTAGCAGAATCACAAGCAGCTTCTTGTCTGTGCTTCGCCAGTGGAGGAGATGCAGGTGTGCAGACAATTAGTCAATTAATTCATCAGTCCCTGTACAACAAACAGGGATGGTTCTGCTGTATATTGTAAAAACATACATGAATGACAGAAAACTAAAATATCAACTGATTCAATTGCACATCTCAGTGGTTTGAAGCATGCATCCTGGTGGAGGTGGATATCCGTTTCAGACATTTGCAGTCTGCAAAGTTCATCATGAACTTATGGAAGTTCATCACTTCCATAAAAAATCAGCAAGAGTAGATGCCTGTGGAAAGCCATTTATGAAGATTACACAAATCCATCAGACAAAACCTGGATTTTAAAAGTATTTGTTAGAAGTTCAGGGTAAGTGACGAGATGTGGGTCATACATGACCAGAGGGAACTACTGAGAGGAATGTATACAGGAGGATTTTTTTTTTTTTACAGTCATCAGTTTAACAATAATAAGGAGAACCACTGGAAGAAGTAGGCTGTCTTCTGAATATTATAACTGTGGTGCTGTTTTTAACCTGTTAGCCCTGTATAAAATCTAACAACATGCTTGCATGGAAAAAATACAGTGTTTTTTTGAAGGTATTATGTGATGGAAAATCCACCACTTCTTTTCTAAATTACTCTAATGGTTTAACATTGTTAAGACCAGGGAGGGAAAAAAACAAACAAACAAAAAACCAAACCAAAACAACAACAACAACAACACAAACCCAAACAATCCAAAACAGACAGCAAAACCCACTTCCTTTCCTCCCATTCTTCATTACTTCCCATCTAAATTTGTGTGGATATAATTTTCAGCTCTTCTTTCTTTTTCCAGTAAAGAGATCTTGAATGATTGGCATTTTTTTTCCAGAAGTGTTGATAAATTATTGTTTCTCTCTTTGATAAGTAAGCAGATTAATTGTTCCTGGCAAAGTCTAATCCCTGTCTTTCTGGTGGCTCTTTTTTGTATTCTCTCTAAGTTCTTGACATCCTCTTAAAACTATGGTTACCAGAAGTGGATATGATATTGTAGTATCTTCCTTCCAGCGGTGAAACACAAAAGTTAATTTGCCTCTCAACTCCTGCTCACTGATTGCCTATTTATTCAGCCATGAATTGCAGAGAGAGGAAGTGACCTCTTGCATCATGAGTCTGGTTCCCTGCTGTTTGAATTGCCTAACAATTTATAAGAACTAGAACTGCTGTACTGTGTCCAACCGAAAGTCCACGAAGGCCACTATCCCATCTCTGACAGTAGCTAGTCACAGACACTGAAGGAAAAACAGAACAAACTTATAACAATCTTGGATAGTCTGTTTTTTGGTGGTGGTGGTGATGGCAGTGATGGCATTTTTTTATTGTTTGTTTGTTTTGTCCCATTAAATTATCTTATTTGATACATGCTAGTCTTCGGACTGTGAAAAATAATGAATTCACCATTCATCTTCTCTGTACCTTTTGTGATATTTTATTCCTCTGTCATATATCCTTTTAGGTTTCCCTTTTTCCAATACAGAAACTCCTATTCTGTCACACTTATAGAAGTCATTCCCTAATTTTGCACAATCTTGTTATTTCTGGCATACTTTTCTGCTTTTATTTTATTTTTTTTTATTTTGGAAATGGGGAATCAGAACTGCACACAGGATTCAAGATGCAAACCCTACTTTTAATTTGTTTGACCAGATAAGAGAGCTCTGCAAAGGACTCATCACCAAGAATTAGGTTCCTAAATTAAGTATTTAAATTTACTTTCAAGATTTTCAGACTGTTGAGTACCCACTACCTTTCACTGAGTTATTGGAAATTGTTGATTTCGCTTCTGAATATCTGAACGCTGCTGTGGACATTGAACACTTTGGAACTAACACTTATAACACAAATATATCTTGGAAACAGCACATTTGCCTTAACAGCAACAGAATGAAAAAAAATATTTCTAACTCTCTCACATTTTTTAATGCTGAGGTTAAATATGCAGTCATGGGTAGGCAGGAAGAGGGTGTGCAAATACTCTGCAACTGTATCATTTCATCATTTTTATGAGCAGTGGGGATTATTTTTCTGCAAAGAACACTATGCATTATAAAACATCTGATTTTTAGAAGCACATTTCCTGGCATCTTAGACTTCAGTAATATTTCTTATTTTCTTCTTTTCCTCCTGAGTTTTCTAATTAGAGCTTTTGACACATGCATAAAAAACAAACAAACAAACAAAAAAACTACTTAGGAAAGCTATGACTAATTATATCTAACAATCTACATTTATATTGCTTTATGGATTTTATTTTTTTACCTTTTAAAGAAGCAGTTTGAATGCTGGACTGTTTTTCTAATGGTGCTGTATTCACTTGTAACAGATAGGAGCATGGTTTCGGTTCTTTTTAAACAGAAGGCTTTTATTGGTACAACCCTCACTCTTTGCCACGGATCATAACTTCACTGAAAGGCCCAGATGAAAAAAAAAAGCAACAAATAATGAAGCAAAATCCATGAATTTGAGTACACCTGCCTCTTGTACTGAACTTAGTCTCTTGGAAAAGTAATAGTATTGTTCTCCTCTATCATCAGCCCGTCCTCTTTCATAAGCACAGCACTTTTTTCTCAACATAATTAAAATAGGAGAGCTAGTGTCCTGGGAATTTGTATGCTTCATTTACTAGCACCTGGTATACCTCTTCCTGTCTCTTGCTTTGTCTCCCAGAAAACATATATAGTAGATTATATAGCACAGAAAAGGCAGGAAAGTTCACGACTGCTTCTTTCTAAAGAAACTTGGTAATATGATTTTATTGCATTAAGAAATGTACAATCCTCCTCTGTTCTTCATATGAGTACTTCAAATATTAAATAATAAAAGTACTGAACTAATAAATACTGAATCTCTTTGGTGAGCTCTACCGAAGAGCTCTTGTAGCAAGGAAACTCTTCACTCTAATGACCAAAACTGAAAGATTCTTACTATTCCCAAGACAGTTTTTAGACAGTTCTGCCTGTATTCATTTCTGGAGTAGAAATCATTATTGACAAAATTAGCAGTGCTCCATGGCCAAAGGGATTTCACTAAAGAAAATCTGCCTCAGTGTTTGGCTACTTAAATTATGCATATGTGGACTTGTTATCAGAAGCAGGGCAGTGTCAGCAGTGTCAGCTGAACAAATATTGCTCATCTAATTGCTTTATAAAACCTACAGCGAATACTAGTGAAAATCAAGCCTATACTACGTGGTAGACATCTTTAACTGCACTTTGTCCCCACTTAAGTAAAATACCTGGCTGAATGAAAGTATTTAATTTAATAATTTGAACAATTATTTAATAATTATAAAACAATACATTAAATTAATTCAAATAATTATCACACTGTGAACTGTGCTTTTAATTTTTCTTCATAAGTAATGTCGTTCAAGTAAGATAATTCTTCCATCAGGACACAAGACACAGCATCATAGGTGCTGCCCAGAAGAACAAGTGCTGCTCTGGGAATCAAGAGGAAGGAGTTATGGCCTCTGTTGTGCTTTTGGATTGCTTACAAATCCTGGAGAAATGACTACACTGATTTTTTTTTTGATTGTTTTGTATTTTATAAGGAATATTGTTGGTATTTAGAGCTGTAAATCTGGACCCATCTCAATGTCTGCTGCTAACTTTCAGTGGCTACAGATGTCATCCTCTTTGTGCTGGCCTGTTGTGCCTCTCCTTGAGTAGCAGTGCTTTCGGAGGAGACATCTGTAGCCTCAGACACTACAGCCTTCTCCCAGCATCACCTCAGAGGGTGCTCATGACATGCATCCTTCTCATCCCATGCCTGCCATGGCATTGCCACTGTCATCTGCCTTAAAACCTACCATTGAAAAATACTGTAGAATAGGTAGGCCTATGTTACTGTTAGTCTTGGCAGCACCTTTGGTAAAGAAGATATTTGAACAATACCTCTCAGATCAAGCACCAAAGATGTTTTTTTTTTTTTTTTTGAAGGGGGGGGGGGGTGGAAACAGCAGACAAGAGCTAGCAGCTGCTCCCTCTGAAAGCACTGAAAAAGCTCCTGGGAGCCCAGAGGACGTGTCCAGAAATTTGCTGGGACACAGCTGCTGGCAGGGGAAGGATTTTGGATCAACTCCAACTAAAGACATCACTGTCCTGAATTTTGCCAAACCTCTAGCAATATGAGAACTGGCATTGTTAGGAAAAGTGGACAAGATTTTCACATCCTCAAACAGGCTCAACAAGTGCAATAACATAAGGGTGTGACTGCAGCCTTTGGGTATGTTTTTTGTTACTCTGAGGAAGAAAATCGGGTGAAAATTGTCTACTTAAGGATTTGCCTTACCAAATCTCAGTTTCTTTCTCAACTGACACAATGTTCAGCTGGATGGTGTGGGGTGGGAAGTGATGGGAGAGAGATTAAATGGCAACACACAATGTCCCACTTAGATGAAGTTAAATATTCCATGTTGATTAGGAAAGGAGTTATGGATCCACAGTTTCTATTAACCCAAATCCCAAGATACCAGTCTTGTATTACGTGCCATCTACCCCCCCTTCCTTTAATGGTGGACTTGGGGTTTCTGGTTAAAGTTTGGACTAGATGAACTTACAGGGCTTTTCCAACCTAGATGATTCTGATTCCTAAAGGGAAGATTGAAATATCCTTGCACTATCTCTGTGAAGCTGAACTGAGGAAATCTGTATAAGATGCAGAATGAAAACTAGAACCAAAACACTCAGAAAAATTGGAAGATAAGATGCTTTTTCTTGCTGTGCTGGTGCTGTGTTGCCTCTTGACATGAATTTTTTGATGCCATGACAATATCATAAAACATTTATTTTTTCCAAAGAGATTTGGTTGTGATATTTATTTTTGGAAAAAAATAAAACATCCAAAAAAAGTGCCAAGAGATTTTCCCAAATGTTTTGTTCAGGTCGGGGCTGTGTTTGTGACCAGAAAAGGTTTTTGGCAATGGCAGTGTATTTTATTAAATTATGAATTGCTCTCATGTCTTGTACAAAACAGCAGTATGCCAGAGTTTGTGTTTCTTTAAGAGGCCAGTGTTACTTTTTCTTTTTCATGGATGCTGAACAACTGGTTTATTTTTATTGAAGGCCAGTTCTCAGATATTTCAGGTACTGATGCAGACTCCCTCACTGTACAGTAAAGAAGTACCAGAGGTGTTAGTGTTACTACCAAGAGTCTAACACAGGTTCTGCTGTGCTAGAAGTTTGGGGAGATGCAAATGACTTGTGATAAAAGCAAAATAGGGTTGGAGAGAACTAGTAAGTTACAGTTTTTAAAATTAGTGGTATCTGTGAAACGCATTTTGGAGTGGACATTGACAGTTCATTCCTCTGCTGAGGTAGATATCTTTTTATTTCTTAATCAGAAGAAATTACAGGAAAAAGAGGAGAACCTCATGAGGATAATGAGGTAGCTGGCTGTGAGAAGAGCTGTTTACTCTTACAAGGATGTCTTCTCTCTCCTTCTAAATGATATTTTTAATTTTGATTTTAGAAATTCAAGGACAAGCACTTAGTGAAGTCAAAACAAATCTTGCCCTGAGCTTCACCAATCTGCAAATTTATCCTGATCCCTCTGGTCTTGTCTAGAGTAGAGACACGTGCACTGGGCTCATGTGCACTGCTCTGGCATTTCATGAGGACTTACAGCTGAGCAAACACGTAATTTGCTGCACCACTGAAGGTTGCTGTAGGAGCCTCTGGTTCCTTTTGAGCCCCCCAGGGTGTTTGCCAACACCATCACAGCTTGTGCTGAAACCAGAGCCCTCCCCACACTGGCTGATCCCAAAGCTGGGTATTTCTCACAGCAAACAGTTCAGCAGGTTTTGGCTGTGATCAGAATGGTCACTCGTCCCCCCTGAACAGAATTATTCCTATTATTTAATACAGTATTAATGCCATTTTTTATATTGTTAACAGAATCTAGCTTTGCATAGTGCAAATAAATCAGCAATGACACCTTATCTGATGTTAGTGCAGTGCATTTTCAATTCAGTGTTGCAAAACAGCCTGGCTGGGCTGTGAACATTTGCTTTTGTTAGACCTCCTGACTCAAGAAGAAAAGGAAACAAGCTCAGAGATTACTTAGAAATGAATAATACTCCAGATGTTGTTAACCCCATCTTCCGTTGGATATCAGCAGAGGCAGTTGGTGGGTACAGCTATAATATATCTTTAAAGTCTCAAAGGATTGAAAAAAATAAGTCTGTCTCTGGTTTAAAACATAGAAAACAAGGAGTCACATAAGTAATTTATTTTACTAAAGGTGGCTCACAAAATGTTCCCTTTCAAATTAATCTTTCTGAAATCTTAAAAATCACGGGGGTACCACAGGGTGTTAGGTTAGCAAGCCAGAAGCATTTGCTCTAAACTTCCACTACAATCACCACAACTCAAGCCAAGAACCATCTTCAAGCAAGCAGATTGCTGTTCTTAAGAGGCTTATAACATGGACAAAACAGCAATGTGTACCTTTTTCTAACAAAAGGAAGAAAGGAAGAGAGAGAGAAAGAGAAAAAAAGAGAGAGAGAAAGAGAGAGAGAGAGAGAAAGAGAAAGAGAAAGAGAGAAAAAGAGAAAGAAAGAGAGAGAGAGAGAAGGAAGGTAAAGAAAAGATGGCAGCTGCAAGCAACCCAGAGACACTGAAGCAAGAAATGAGGTGAGAAGTGCGGGAGAGAAGAATTTGGTGAGACTGAATGTGCTGCTGGAAAATGCTTGGTGAAGGTGCTCACATTCCTCCACACAGAAAGGATGCTGGTCAGAACTGGCTACCCACCCCAGCCAAATGCCTGGTGGTATTTTAAAGGACTATTATTTATTCATTTAAACCAGATAAATTCCTTGTTCTACTGAATACTCGTACAAAACATTTATCACACAACATGGTAACTTAACAATTCAAACACTGGACCAGAAAATCTATTAGCCAAAACAGACATGCTATCCACGTAGGAGTAAGGGACAAAGAAATACCTCATTTACCTGTTGTTTTCTCCCCAGATGGTGGGGAATTTGATAGACCTTGTCAGCATTGAAGATTATGAATTCCAAAAGCAAACTCAAAAATCAGATCCCCAGATAAAGAATGTCCCATCAACGGTTCTTTTGTTTGTCTCTTCCTGAAAGGTAGAAGCAGAGAGGGGCAAAACTCCAGGTGAAATTTCCTAAATTGGAAAAGAAAATTCTTATACTGAAGAAAAAAAAAGAAAAAAAAAGAAAAAAAAAAAAAAAAGCAGATGACAGTGGAAATAAGGTGCAAGAAAAATCTCAAACTTGGTGGACCACCCAGTATGTTCCAAGCTCAATACTTTCCTTCAAATGCCTCCTGGCTTCTTTCCTAGACAGGCATTCCACAAGCAGCAGACTGAGACTCTGAGAAACCCTCTGCACCCTGCTTTCTTGGTCAGATAACCAGCCAGACCTGATCTGATTCACATTGCAACAGAGTCAATCTGAAGGGTAACATTAAGTAGCCACTTCACCTGGCAGAGCACATCGATTGTGTCTATGCAGAACTGTTTGTTACCTCTGCAGTGTAGATGCATGGCTTCTGCCCGGCATGCGCGAAGGACACAAGGAGCCGCGGGGAAGCATCTCTCATCCTATATAGCAGGCATTTCCAGGAGAAAGAAAAGAAAGCCTTTAACACTTGGAGAAAAACATATATTTATTCCAACATACTCAGAAGCAGAATTTCAGATATAATCATTCTTGGCTTTGCTTTCTTCCATGTTCTGAGCAAATGCCAGGTACATACCCAGCTTACAGGCAGCTATGCCGGCCCTTCACAGCTGGGTGAATGCCACCCAAAGGCTGGATTTTTCCAGAGCAGACTCTTGGCTTACTTCTGCTCTCCCTGCAGTCATCAGCATCATTGCCCACCATCTGAGAAAAGTTGAACAAAACTATAAAAGCACCTGAAAACCCCATTTCTAATTACCCTCTTGCCTAGATGTGGAGATTAATTTAAACATATCCAGTCACCATCTGTTGTTGAGATAGGTTTGTTTTTTTGTTTTCCCCTTTCTTTCTCATACTTTCTTTACTTTTCTATTAACTATTGTTAGTATAAGAGTAAAAAAAAAGAACAACAAAAGCAAATATTTTTCGAACATTCATTCTGCTCCCCTTCATTTATTGAATTCAACTCTAGGAGACAGAGTTATGAATTTTATTGAAAGAATGGAGATCAATGTCACAGCTCCCTGCACATTTTATATATGTTATAGCATATAATATGGTATATATGTAACATATTATTATAGTAGCATTTGGTAGAATACATGATATGTAGTCTATTACCACCTTAGAGCATAGTTCATAGTTATAGTGTATGATACGTTGTATAGCATGGTGTGTATGTGTATATAATATATAGATGCACTGTATGTATATACATATACACTGTATTTCCGTATATAGAATACAAGAATGCCTATTATATATGCAATATTTTATAGAGTATGTAGGATTACAATATAGCATCCTGAAAGTGTTACTGTGCCAGTTATTCTGTGATGAACAGCTAATGAGGCTGCATGCATTTATGCAGTATGTCTTTCTGCATACTTTCACCACAATAACCTGATATTACCTATGACTTCATATTTCTGTAATACATACATTTTTCTTCCACGCCACCTATTTTCCCATGCCTCTGTGTCTACTGGATTTTGGTTAGAGAAGCTTCAGTATGATCTGTACCAGTTCCAGTGCTGGCTGGCCAGACAATACAGGGTCCCAACTGGCCAGCTGACAAACCAAACCAGTTAGATAATTACCACTCTCATACTGCAGCATTGTCATATATGTATAGCCAGCTAAGTCTTGTTCTAAGCACTGGCTAAATTTGCTCAGGGGATCTCAGGAATGATAAGCAAGCCATAGTCAAGCCTACTCCACCCATGCTGAAGCCCTAAAAGCATGTTAGCAGCAGCTGCAAGTTGACCAGCAGCATGTAGGGTGGCAGCTTCTCCCAGAAGCCACTTTAACTGCTTCTGTCAACTGTTGTCTCCCCGTGCACAAGAAGCAGCAAGATCAGCTATTGAGCAGTCTTCTCTGGTTCCTCACTACATTGGTCTTTCCTCTCTTCCTCACTTTATTTTCCCTGGCAGAATTATCTTGTATTCTTGTCTTTGTCAAAGGGAAATCCTATTCTTGCTGTGCTGCTTGAGGAGTCTTGTCCTGATACCAACCTGACACATAAAAATATCTATGAATAAAATAGGAATTTTGAGGCTTGTTCAGTACCTATTCAGTCACAGTGAACTGAACTTCAGTGTACTTTAGTTCACCTTGAGCGGGAGACGGGTATTCTGTAAAGGTGGTGGCTAAATGTAAATCTTTCTCAAATCCCTCTAAAGCACACATGGAATAAAATTGCAGACATATATAGTGCCATATTTGTTAAATGTAGAAAAATATAGAGCTATCAGTACAACCATGTCTAATGCTTTGATCAAGCTGTTCATTCTACACACAATTATTTTTCAATGCACAAATCAAGACAGAATTCTTTATCCTTACTATTAATAAAGGACAATGTCTTATTTATGCAGGTGCAAAGCACTCCATGAATGGGTACCCTGGCCTAGGTGAATGCAGACTCTTACTTGGAAGCCATTGGAAAAACACCACTGGTTTGTTTTGATTTTTTTTTTTTTTTTTTTTTTGCCATTATGGATTGGTCATGGTGTCAATGTATGGCACTGATTTAGGACATTATTCAAATGAGCACCCTCTGCCACTGCTTTCTAGCTGTCTCTCAAACCAGCAGCAAAACATTTCAACCATCAAAGCACCAGTTATTTTGGTAGGAGACACATCTTAATCCACAGTATGTGAGTTACGCCTTGATGATTTATGCAGATGAGCTGCTTTTATATTCCCTGAAATCTTCTCCATGTTGTTATTAAAAAAATATGAAAATACATATACCATACAAAAATGTGATTGTGTATTTGGCTGCTTGCATTTGTGTGTTTGTTCTGGTGGTGGGAATTTTAGTTTTATGGATGATCTCATGTTGCAAAATTCATCTCTGCATATGTGTTTCGCTAATGCTCTGGAGTGTTCAGATCAGCATTCTGGCAGAGCTTGGTTTGGGTCACAGCAGACAGGTCAGATATCTATGTGTTGGCGTTTCTGCATATTCAGACACACCCACAAACAGAAACATGCATAGTATATGTATACTGCATGCATATACTTCTCCAGTCTACTGGGGAAATTAATAACCCAGATAAGTAATGTAGATGCAATACCTCACTTTCAGATTCCTTGTTTTAAAGGAGATGAATGTCATTCAAAATGTCTCAGTTCTTATTAACAAGCTTCTCTAAGTCTCTCATATTGGTCCTTCTCATTTATAAGCTTCATCATGTGCTTCTGCAGGTGATGTATTTCTGTATTTTTTATGCTCTTGAGAGTAAGAAGAGTCCTCTTTAAACTGCAGCCTTTAGAAATATGTTTGCATAGAGGGGATGTAAAGTCAGACAAAGAGTATCAGCATGCATACTCTTGTATGCTGCCTTCTTTGACAATACTGCATTGTATTGTCAAAGAAGGCAGCAAACTGTGGACTTCCCTATATCAGTGATTCCACCTAACTGTGCACAGAGCATAATGAAAGTCCAACATTTTGGGTGCCAGACACTTGGTTTTGAGTATTGTTGCAGGCTGGGACACTGGTGCAGCCAATGATGCTGCTTCACAAAACAACCTTGTCTTTCCTTTGAAAGTATGTTGCCAGGTGCCAGGGCAAGTACTGATACGAGGACATATCCAAGACCTTATTGTAATCATTTGGTTCCTGTAATGCCATTCTTATCTCCTTCGGTCTCTGTTCTGGTCCCTGTTCAGGCACACAAAGAAAAGATCTCTGAGAACAGCCTAGGGTGAGTTGCCTGATTCAGCTCACAGGCTTCCTGTTAAGCCAGTTACGCACAAGTAGATGAACTGTTGCCACAGTTTTACAGATGCTTAAAAAAAAAATGTCTTCAACTCTTAGCTGAAAGTGAGAAGCTGCATGTTTTGTTGCTCAGCTTCCCCCAAAGGAAAAAAAAAAATGTGCACAGAAAAAAAACAAACACACAACATATTGTTTAGTTTACAAACTTTCACCATGAGATGGAACAGCTATGGGCATGCACTTAATTTATGTCCTCCCCTACAAAGACTACGCAGGAGACAGGAAACTCAACACTAATTGATGTGAAAACTTACCACACATAAAATAACTCACTGAAAACTCTCCTCCTGTAAATCAGCTAATGTGAGGCTCTCCCAGGTGTGTAAGAGTGATCAGCTCCCTAATAACTTTATCTGAGCCATGGGACAACGAGACAAATGATTATTATCTACATTGTTCATTTATATGGTACCCAATGGTGTGATTCGTCCTAGCCCCAAAATCACTGTCAATACTGTTACTTAGCTTCTTCTCATACACTTTTTTTCTCATTAGTCTCTTTTTCTCTTTCCTTTTTTTTTTTTTCCTCTTCTTCCACCATCATCTTGAAACTTTCTGTTTAAAGTTTTATCTATACTTCATTATTTTCAGATTAATTTGCAGAGATACTGGAAATGTACACGGAGGAAAAGAAAGTGGTAGGCAAAGACAGGCAAAAGGAGATGGTGGCAAACCATGAAGGCAAGGTTAGGTTTCCCTGCTGGTTTCTGAACATAGCATCAGTGAAGAAGCCTTTTCTCATTTCCAAGACCTCTTAGGTATCATCTCTTTCCAGTATTGCCGTGCCAGATGAATTCTCACTGGAGGTTTAATTTCCTGCTTGCAGAGATGCTTGAAGAGAGAGATTTTTGTCAAGATGTTACAATGGGCCCAATGAAACCTGTCTTGGAAAATGGTATAATAATTTCATGAAAGAAAAATTATGGTGGACTTTTTGAGGTTGGATTTATTTGCCAATTCTCATGTGCATGAATAGGTTGCTAAAGGTTAACTACACTGTGGGATTGGTCTTTCCTCAACAGCAATATTGCACAAGGCATCTCTCTCTGCCATCGGATGCAGGTAACACCACCTACATTTCTACCACAATTAGCTAGAATATCAAAAGTTTAAAAGAACAGCCTAAATTTCCAAATATGTCTTACACAAACATCTTGTGCAGAGCAAAACTGACCAATAACTGAGACATCCATTAAAACACCAACCAACCAACCAACCAACCAACAAAAACACAACCAAACAAACAACGCATTCCCATTCAGTGGTGGTATCAAATAACTGGAAGGGCAAGGCTTGTATATTTGGCTATATCTGTGCTGTGGGACCTGGGAGCACATCCCAGATCCAAATGTAGAACATCTCCATGAGACCACGTACATTTCCTTCCTCTCCTCCCTCTCTCTGGCCAAACTCTCTTTTCAGAGTGTTGCAAAGCCCCACCATCTAGTTGAGCATGTGCCTGGGAATAACAGGATGACAATTGCATGGGATTTGGGACACCACACTCTCATACTTTACAAAAATGGTTCTGATTGTAGACATAGATTTTTTGTCTTATTCATGTAGGTATTTCATTAAGAGTAACTCTTTTAGCACTGGTAGAGTAGCTCCAAAGTAAAATGTATAACTGAGAGCAGAATTTAGGATCGGCATTTAACACAGAGAAACAGCAACTCTCTAAGGTACTATAATTATAAATGTAATTCTCTCAGACCACATTCATTCCTGTATAAATCTATTCAAATCCATAGAATTACACTTGGGATTAATTCAGTCCTTAAATTTAACCGCATTGAGAATAATTATAATGGCCTATGAGTACAATATTTTCATTTTCCAAGGGGAGAAATTTGCCAATATGTAATATGGTCTCACGTACGTGATTGCACATTACCTCTAAATCTGTGAGAGCTTACGATAATGGTAAAGCCAAAGAGGTCATGCTGTTTAGGCTGGAAAAGGGCCAGCCGCATCATTGGCTGAACACCGAGGCTGCCTTCGAAATGGATGCACAGAAACGATGTTGAAATGGTACGACATATGTCGATTACTAAATCCCCAAACTCTTTTGTTGTTTCAGCAAAATTCTCTCTTTGAAGAAAAGGGGGCCCAACCCTAGGAAGGCCACAGCAGCTGCAGTTCCTGCTGACCTCACTAGGAGCTGGAAGAGCAGAATTGGAAGCTAAACAATTTGTTCTGATCAAATTTGACTGGTACATACTCAGATAAGTTTCTTTAAAGCCTGTAGAATTATGGATATATAAAACTCATCTCAGTTTAGTCATAACTAAGGTCTTTGAGATGGCATGACATGCTCATTTAGCAAATTCTTGGTCTCAGTATTGTCCGAAAAATCAGTAATTCTATGAAAGATAAAAGTAGAAAATACTGAGCTCCTAAGAAAAAGGATAGACTTAAATACCATTTTTTACAACATTCAGAATGCCACAAGTATTTCTACTGAAACATAATGGAAGAAACAAGTATTTAAAAAAGTGAAAAAAAAAATCAGTCCTTCAAATGTTCTTATATTTTAGTTTGTTTTTCAACAGCAGCTAGAATTTCATAATTCCTGACTTCAAAACACTTTTGGGAAACTGAAACTTCTCAAAATTTTCAGTTAGAATTTTTCTAGATTTTGATATCCTACCCTCCCTCAATCTTAGTTTTTAAAAATCTGGGGTATTGAAAGCTTAATTTGTTTCACTAAACTGAGAGGAATATAAGATGTTTCAAAAAGAAAATATTTTTATGACATTGCTTTCCCTTTCAAAAACAACTTTTTGTTTTAGAAAAATGTTCATGACAATTTTAAAATTGCTTTTTTCAGGGATTCAGTGGGGCTATCCAGACAATGATCAGCATCAAGAAAGAGGGATTCTGTTAAAATAGGTTATTTTAATCTGGTCTCCAAAGAATGGTGAATATTTTTAATGCCTAGTATTCAGTGCTAAATATCTTGTTTCAGATTTTGTGTTGGCTCTTGAGATTTGCTAAAAGACCTTTTCTCTCTTTCTCAAGTACGGGCTATATGTTACCTCTTTATCTCACAGATTTGCTTAAACTGGTGGTGGCAGCTGCCACCACCAGTTTAAGAAAGGCTTGACTTTGTGGTCCAAATAAATCTTGGAGCATGTAGATCTAAATGTCATCACATTGCAACATTTTAGCGCAGGGTGACGATGTTCTGTTTTGACACAGTGTCATCACACTGCATCCCAGTAGGAAGATGTTTTGACATACAGTGCTGATAAAACATCAAAATGTTAACAATTTTTCTTTAATATTCATGCCTTCTGTGATGCCTGTAGCATACTAATTAATAACAGCAAATCAGAAGCCCAGCAAAGATCGCAATTAAATTTATTTATTTATTTTTTATACAAACAAGTTCCAACTGAATATTCCTATCCAGGTGAACACATGTACTCCATAAGGACTACCAAACAGGGTGCTATCAATCTAGCATCTTAATATACAGGGAAAAAATTCCCACCTCCCGCCCTCCTGCTTTTTAACTTCTTTCTTCTGTTTTTGCTATACCCAAAGGAAAAGAAACTAATGGTCAGAAATAACAGAGTGGAAAAAGCATGACCTTAATATGACAGACTGGCAGTAACATTTGGTAGAAACTATTTTAACTGCCAATATGTGGAAAACAAACAAACAAAAAACAGGCTTGTATAAGAAAACAATTGAGTCTTCTAAGAGAGATCTCAAGGCTTTTGGGTGTGGGGCACAGTGAAGAGAGGAAAGATTTAAGTTGAGCAGAGTTAGCAAGAAGTCAGCCTGGTTGGGGTCCCAGTTAAATGGTCTGCTCAGAAATGCACAGCTGAAAATCCTGGATATACAAACAGTCAGGCAGGAAGATCCTTGTGAACCTAAACTGTGCGTCCTTGCTTAAGCAGGGAGGTTGGACCAGATTAGTTTCAGAGGTCCCTTCCAACCCCGACCATTCTGTGATTTTGTGAAACCTGCACCCTAGAGCTGGAAGAAACAAGTCTATCAATTAGCTCACCTAAGGCAAAGGCCCTCACAGGAGTTTCTCAACAGGCTTCAGAGAAGGGATGGGTAAAGCAACTCAGGCAGCAGACCCAAACGCTGTAATGGCCTTGTGCAAAGCACCAACAGATGGGGCAGAAAAACTGCAGATGGAGGCTGTCCAACAGCCAGGTGGAGAGGAGCAGAAGTCTTACACTGGATTGAAGGCAGGATTTGTACCATCAGATATTCTTTCCACAGTTCAGCCTGTACCTATGCTGCACCAGCACAGAAAGCTGCATGGCTTCACATGCCCATTTTTCATATTTTATGTTTAACTTATTTTCATTGATCAACTAAAGGGCATCAATCTTTGTTTTAGCCCTTGCAAACTATTTATTTTAAGGTGATGTTAATAAACCAGTGAATTAATTATTTTACTATATAGAATGATTGGTAAAAAAACTTACCTGGCATTTTTAAGATGAAAATCTTCTGGAACCATTGACAGTTTTGACAGTTTGAGACCTGTGGCTGTTTTCCAGTCTTGATCTACACTTCTCTTTATGACTTTGTGATTTCAGTGTTTTCCAGAAAAAAAGACAACATATTCAGAAACGTCAAATGACTCTGAAGAAATTGTCAAGCCACAGGTAAGCCTTATTACTACAGATTAGTATAAACATAAAAGCATACCTCATCTTCTGCAAATTCATTATATTATTCATGCAAATCAGTTCTGCTTTGGGAATAGAGCTATTGATCTATTTGGATCTATCAAATGATTAAAAATTACTTGCACAAATGTGTGTACAGAATCAAGTCTTAAAAACTGTCTGGACACATTCACCTTTCCTTATGAATTTTCATAAACTGTAACAGTATAAACTTTTTATTGTTTTAGCATTTAATTACTTGCATTAATTTTCATAAAACTTAAATTTAATCTCTTTCTTTAAAATGTGAGAGCCAAAGAGAGACTCACGTGTTTGCATGGTCTGAACCAAAAAATATTTTATTCTAAAGCATTATCATTAATGTAAAGATTTGGTCTGGAGCCCATTTCTTCAAGAACCAGTCTCTCCAAAGTTTTTGGCACATGTTTAAGTTACCTTTGAATATAATGAATGACTGCCGTGAAGAATGGCCACAATCAGCAGCCTGTGCCGAGTGTGTCTTGCACTGCTATAGGCTGAATCCTGAAATAGTTCAGCATTTTCATTTCTTATTGTCTTCACTAGGACTCAAGGTGCTTAAAACAAAAACTGACTAGATGATGACAATTCCATTTTATACAGCTTCCAAGGTTTAAAATTTGTTTTGGTTTCACATTGAACTGTCTATTATTGTATTAAAACCTGAACTATTCAGCTTGGATGCTGAGCAGCATTTTTTGATTTACATCCAGATCACCTTGAGTCTAGAAAAAACAAAACTAAACAAAAACTAAACAAACAAACACAACCAAACAAAAACAAAACAAAACAAAACAAACAAAAAACCCACTAAAATTAGTTTTCCTACATGAAGATAGTAGATTACAAGACAATCATTTATTTATTTATTTATTTATTCCCCAAAAACAAATGAACAAACCAAACCAACCAACCAAGCCACAAATATAAAATGTTATACCTCCAAACTTTGAGAAAAAATGAACCCCAGAGCTTCTGCTCAAGTAACTCATGGCACAAACCTTGGTTCTTCCTCCACTGTCCAATCCAGGCAGCACGAGCACAGGTGTGCACCACCACCTTCACCACGAGGGCAACAGGTGGGTTCACACTCAGTTTGTTCCAGTGTGAGAGCATACCTGCATTTGTAACACAATTCCAAGTGATTTCTAGAGAACATTAATTTACAGAGATGTGTAGGAGAGTTGCAGGCCCTCTCTCTTTCTCCATTCCCTCATGCTTCCTGATGCTGCCAAGCATCCAGGCCTGCCTCTGCATGTCCTATCTGCATATGCCCAGCAAGTCTGATGCACCCAGACACAGCACACGTGTGCTGGCCATCTGTATGGTGTGTCAGAAATACATCTGCTGTATTTCTGCCCGTGATTCCCCAGACAAAGGAATAGGAGCTGTGTCTACACACACTCAGACAAAGCTGGCTTGATGTGACCACACACTTGGCCAGTGTGCTATAGCCATGGGTCTGCATGCTCATTGTTAGCTGAGGGGTTTTCTCCTTTCCTTTCTTGTTGCTCTGTCAGTGCCTGCATTGATCCCCGCTTGAGTCACCTTTCAGAGGCCAGACAGGCTGAGGAAGTGGTTACCCTTTGCAACTGCAACCATGTGAAAGGTCTCTGGGCAAATCCTCTCACTTACTCAATTATCCCTTCACTGAAGTGATTTGCACCGCCGTGGGCGGGGAGACCCATACTCCCAGTGCACTACAGTCATTTATCAGGTGAAATGAAGCAAAGAAAGCAAGGTCAGCGAGCGTCCATGCTGCTTACAAGCTGCAGAGCCCTCAAGCCTGTCGTTGCCCAGATTACTTAAAAACTCATTCCCTTCCCAGGGTATGATCCTCTTTATCAGCAGCTGCTCTCCACTCACTAGTGAGAGGAAGTGTGTTAGCCTTTGTCACCACATCCCAGAGAGCAGTGGGCACTGCAGACAAAAGCCGTACCCGTGCTAGCATATGGGCTTTCATTGGTTTTGGAGTGACTGTTGAGAAGCTACTCATCCTCCTGATAAGTTTTTATGGAAATCAGCATTGGCAGGCAGAGAAATGAGGAACAGGCAGATGGAAAATGATTGCTTAAACATTATTTTCTTTTTGGTGCTTGGAAAAGCAATAAAACTATTTTATTTGTCTTAGCAACTTTTAACAAATACTTTTAGCTTGGTTTCTTGTGGAAGGGAAGCTTTTACAGCTATATTATCTTTTTTCCTTCTCTTGTTCCTAATAATTTCAATTTCTACCAAGATTCAGAGAAAAGTAGGGATGTTTAAGAAGACAATTTCATTTCCGCAAGCTTAATGACGATAAGTGTCCCTACAGAGAAAAAATATCTCTGTGTGTCCCAGCTAAATCTGACAGGAGTATGAAGAAAAGCCTGTAGAACAGCAAAATTCATTACTTTTGAGTACCAACAAGTTGCCATTCTTACAGCCAGTTTTATTAAGCAAACTGGGTCTAGCTCAATTTCAACAGGCAAAATAGTTGTAGGCTCTGAAGCCAGTAAGCTGACAAGCAAAAGAATCCAACAGAAAAATTTGGTGAAGAAATTTTGACAAACCAGATATGTATTTTTCAAGCCTAACCTCTAACTTTGATCAATATTCTAATTCTAAGTAAACCTAGCATTAATGTAATTTTCCAGATGCATTTTCATACCTATAGGAGATACATCACACCATTAAACACAGAAGATTGTTCTGGGATCATGAGCTGTTCTTCACAACCAGAGCAGAGATCTATTTGTACGATTTTGGAGGAAAGCATACCGTGCTGTCTACTGGATATCAGCTATGACGAGATACAGATAAGTATAGATACATGCATGTACATGCAAACACACAGCCATACTCATTTCAGATCGTGTCATATTCCCAGCTCTTCCTGCCTCTGCTTTGCACAGGGACTTTACTGAGAGTCCACCCAGGAGCCCCAGCATAGTCACCAGTTCTGATTACATTGTGTCAGAACAAGGTGTATTTTTTTTTTTCTACCCCAGGGTGAAGCTGTGAAGTTATTACTGAGTTTTGGATTTACTGCAAATCTGTAGTGTTGTCACGAATCAACAGGAGAATAACTTGTTCTATGGCACTAACACTTCTATTAATGCCAAAAGGTAAGTTATCTGGTTGTTTTGTCTAGTTCTTCTGTGGTATATACAGCAAACAACCAACTTAGAGATTTAATGCACTTTTAAACCGAGTTCACCACAATTTGGTGGCAAAATGTGGTGAAATATTATATTTTTCTCTCATGGGCAGCTCAAAACATAGGTATTTTGCGGATAAAACACTCAGTCAAATTGAAAGCCACTTTCAGAGAGCCCTGCTGCTGAGGAAGACAGGTCAGCATTGAGAACTGATACTTCAAAAATCACCGCACAGCTTTCAGGAACTGAGAAACCTGTATTTTGTATAGACTGTGAAGACTCTTCAACCAGCTTGGTGCCTGCCTGTTGTCAGAAGGATCATTGAGGGACCTGGTGGTGGGGAGAATACATGTGTCTTCAGCTAGTCTGAGAAGCCTAGATGTCTCTCCTGGAGGTTTTCTCATCATTTATTTGACAGTTTGTTGATATGTGACTATTAAATGGTAATTCTCTTATTATCTATCCCATAATTTGTGGCTATATTTGGCACTTGAGACTGGCATACAGAGACATTACATCAGTTTTCAGGATCACAAAGAAAAAACCCTTATAATAACGTAAAACAAATTTAGCTATTCCTCTTTTCCTATACTTTAAAGTGACACCAGTAGGTCTACTTTTCCTGACACCATACCTACCAGATTTCTTTTGACTTAAACATAAATGCCATTTTCTGATTCTTATCAACAGGCAGGAAGCTCTGGCCTTGGCTCTACTGTTCTCATTCACATCTATGTCTGCAAGGAGGGCAATATACAAGAATAACTGAATAATCAAAAGCTTCTTTAGCAGCAAACCTCAGGCCAGTGGTAGGCATGTTTCCCAGCCAAGAAGATGAGGGAAATATGAGCAATGAGGAAGTTGTATATCTGCAGTATAGATGGGAACTGGGTCTGCACAGCAGCTGTTTCAGAATTGATAAGCCGTTTTTCCTTTTCCTTCCTTTCTTCCTTCCTTTTTTCCTTCCTTCCTTTCTCCCTTTCTTTTTCTTTCCTTCTTTTCTTCTTTCCTTCCTCCCTTTCTTTTTCTTTCTCTCCTTCCTTCTTTCTTTCTTTCTTAAAACAGACATTTTCTTGGAAACTTTGGGGCTTCATCCATTTAATATGGTTCTTTTAACACGGTTGTTTGCATTTCACTGCCTTTTGTTTTCTTGTCTCCTAACTAGTCTATTCAGTGCAGGGCTGGCTTAACAGCACTAACAATACTTACATGGGCTCTTTTATGGAGAGCTGGCCAAGAGACTAGCATTGCAGAAGACATCTTTAAGAACAGTTTTTGAAAACACTCTTGGAGCCATGTCCTCATCCCTCCTCATGGAACAATGCAAACATTATTAATTATCCTCCATTTCTCCAATTTCTTGCATGCATACAGAGGACGAACCCCACAGTTTAAAAGCTCATGTATTATTTGTATAGCATTCCTGGGGCCAGATTTTGACTCTATGCCAGTAGCTGCATTATGCGTTGGCAAAGTGATGGTCTGACCTTTGATGGTCTCCAGAGACATGGTGAGTTTGGTTGCAGCTCTGGGGAGGCATATTTCTCCTCTGCAGTTTACATATCTCTCTGCTGGCTGGTGAGGAAGGGGATGGTATCACAAGATTTGAACACCCCACTTTGAATGCAGCTGCTTGTCATAGGCAGTATCAGATGAGAGAAAGTGAAAGGCCTACTATGGGGTGGTTCCCTTCAGGACAGCACCCTCTAGCAGCTGAAATCAATGGGATCCTCACCTCCTCCAGGTGAGAAATTTCAGGACAGCTTTGCTCCTCTCAGAATAGCAATGTGTAACCATAATGTAAGAAACAGGGTAAGAAAGCAGGGGCAATGCATTCAGTGCCTTGTTCCATGACCCTGAATATTTCAATATTTAGCTGTGTTCCATCCTTTTTCTCTTCTATTTAGTGGTAAGTACTTTGCAGCTGAGATTACCTCCCACCATGAGTATACTCAGTGCACAGTGGGGTCCTTATCTTGGAAACTGTCTAGTGACATAGGTAAAATGATCCAGAGCAAAAATTTCAGTTCTTTTCTGTTTTGGTGATGACGAAAATATAGCAGAAGCTAAAGTTTCACACAGAGTCACACTGAAACCAAAGAAAATATTTAAAGACTGACTGTATAACTTCCTTTCCCTTGCTGCAGAACTGTTGGACTCCCTTTTCTTCATAAACAGAGAATTTTTAGGGGGGTTTCATTATGGATTAGTGGTTTTGTTTGTTTGTTTGTTTGTTTGTTTTCTCATTTGCCATAGACTTGGTCTAATTGTCCCTTCATTAAAGTACAATTCTGGAGGCTGTTAGTAAGGATGAAACAAGACACCAAACTATAAAGAAAAAAAAGATGTCAGCTGTGTTTGCTGAGCTGGCAGGCCCTGAGAAAAACATGTATTTTTCATGTATGAGGTAAATGCAAGTTCTTGCTTTAAGAAGAGCTAGGGCTTTGATAGAAATCTTAGAGTCTTAAAGCACTCACCCTGTCGAGAGCTAAATATCTTTGATGAATATGGAGTGCAATGTGGTACACAGATGACAGAGCAGGCGCTTAGAAAGTACAAAACAAAACAAAAAATCCTAACCCTTGGACAGTGAGATTAAGCAGATAGGATGATACTACACAGAACTCCAAAGACACTACATGTGCGGACATGCAGTAAATCACAGCCTTTTATAAAGTCATGCAGGCTGCCATTTCAGATCTATCATCAGCTCTGGTGAAAATGATGGACTATGTGGTAAGTAGGTTCAGTGCCATGCTAGCAGATGGGTATGAATGTAAACAGACAAGAGACTACACAGGAGCTTCAGGATGGGCCCACTTGGGTCACAGACAAGGCTTAGAAACATGGAAACTTTCTTTTTGTTTCTGTGATTTCTATCTCTTAGGCATCAGTGCACATGATTTGCGTGCCTATCTGGATCTGGGCTACTACTGAAGAGTTATAAAAGAGCTCTTGTGGGTGCATAAAGAGAGATCTTTAAACTCCAACTTCTGTCAGAGTTTCAGGAAAGAAAGCTAAAAGGATAGAGATACAAAAGAGCGCATGAAATCTCTTTTCTTGTTTCATCAGCACAGAACTCCTCTAGAGTCAGCAGAGGTCTGCGTGCCTTCAGCCTGCCAGGTGCTGTGTTCACTGAACAGGCATGGAGATGCTTCTTCCTTAAATAAGTCATCTTGCAGGCAAATTCTGCTGGTGAGCAGGGCCTTCTGTGTGGTCATAGTGTGACCAAACAATTTTCTTTTAGTGGGTAGAGATTATCCTAGTGGCTTCATCTTCTCAAATTGAAAGCAACTTGCTTGAGCAGCAATCTTTATTTAATCATTTGCCACACAATATGCATAGCTGTCAGATGACAAAAATCCACCTCACTCTGTCACTACAAACTGACTTTTGGTAAGTAATTATTTCTCATCTTCATTCATCTTTGAGGAATTAAATCTCCCCAATATAAGATCTTTTTCTCTCTCGGGTTTCCTCAGATGAAACATGCTGCAGCTTTACAGTCATGTTTGTGCTTGCCTATCATTTATATTATTTTTGTTTCAAGGTACCAGGTCAAACTCTGTCCTCACTTACTCTCTGCAACCACAGAGACTTCAGTGTGGCTGCAATCGAGGATGGAATCTGACCCATTGTGTTTGTTTTTAATCAGAATATACATGACTTAATGTTGCCTTCTCCTTCATTTTAATCTCCCAGGGCAGTCTGAAGAATCAGATGTTGAATCTCAAGGGATTTCTCCCTCGTGAAATATTCTAAATATGTCAGGAAAAATGTTTTGTCAATTCCAGCTTGTTGATTCACCCCAGCCAGCTGGCTGGGCAGGCTCAACCACTACACACTGCCATGCAAACTGGGAGGTCGGAGCTGAGAACATGCAGGCAGGATGGTGGGGCCATGTGCTAGAGCAAATTGGATGAATTCCATGTATTGTAGTAGATGAAGTGTTTGGTCTTGGAGGGAAGAAAAGGTTGTATGCCAATTGTCACTCAGGACTTCACTTAACTGACTGAAGTAGAGAGAAGTTGGAGTTGAGGTCTATGCCCATGTTTTCACTATCCTTGACTAGAATCTGCCCTGTCTTTCTACCAAAGGCATCAGAGTCATGGTACACCCGTGAAGATGGAGGTGTTGGCAGCTCTGCCTTGCCAACCTCCAGAACTGCTAGTGCCTTCTGAAGGGTTCCACACTGAAAAAATAAAAATAATAAAAAAAACAAATCCATCAACATAAGTATTTAAAAAAATATCCTTCATGAAGATATAATATTATTAAATATTCTTGAAAATACAAAAGATTAGAATATTAATTGCTTTTTTTTTACTTGGCTTATCATTAGATTCAAGGATAGCCTGGGCTTTCTGTTTCTTTTTACAAAACTGACCCAGATCCTGCAAATAGTCTGGAAAGTTGTCACATATCTCCAATGCACCAAGAGATTTACCAAGGAAACTGGATTTTCATTTTGTAGTTTATACATATTACAATGCCAAGGAAAGACATAACTGTGGCCATGATGGTTGAGAACATCCATTAAGAACATGGCTGGGGATGGTTTATAGAGGCATACAGTCTGAGAAAACACCTTTTTCTTTTTTTTTTTTTTTCACATGCTGCTGCAAGGAAGAGGAGTATCATAATCCCAGCACCACAGGAGTTCACTGAGGTGTTAATCAGATGAGAAGGAAGGTGTTTTTCAAAACAAAAACAACTGTTTTGAGAATGTACAAGTTCTTCCCTTAGAAACCATGAATTTGTGAGCCGAATCCCTGTGTGTTTAATGAATTTTTTAATACTACAGGTTGACTTCTGAAAGTAAGTCATGACTGTTTTACTGAGGTCTATATTTTCATAGCACTTCAAATGCTCAGATTGCATATTGCTCTTGCCTTGGGTCATAGCCTTAAAGACCAAAATAATACTATAGATGCCTTAGTGCAAAATGAGCAGGGAAAACAACTAAAGCAAAGGAGCAGACAGAGAAAGCAATACACAAAGAGACAAACGATACAAAGCAGAACCAGACTTAGACATCAGAGGTCAACCCACAAAATATTGTGAGGGGTGAACACGTAAAAAAGGAAATTCTTCCAAGGAAAATAGTCACATAAATGTTTTTTAAGAAAGCTGCAGGGCTCCCTCATATGGGCTCCTCCTGCAATATATACCCCTTGCTCTTGTGCAATTGTCTTTGGCACACAGAGATACACAATACAGTCATGAACTGCTTTTTGTGTTGAGATATGTTTATCTATGGAAATTTTAATTCAATTATAATTTTAATGAAGGTTTGTCATAGGAATTAAGAGGATTCATTATAACTGAAAGTAGATGTAGCAAACATAAAAGAGTACAAGTTTGTTTTGACCTTATTTTACTGACTGTTACTTCACTTAACAAGAGAAATACCAAAATGTCTTACAGAATTAGAATCTATGAGAAAAACACATGGTCAGAATAATAGAACAAGTGTGCAAGAGAGGTACTGTACTGTGGATACTAAAAGAAGTGGAACGTGTTTCTTATCATTAATCAGTCAGATTTGCCATGATCTTTTAATGGAAGAAAATAATCTATTAATAAAGAATTTAGTCAATATTGACATTTTAATGTTTCCTCTTAAAATGTAAATCCTGCCTTATAAATTATTAAAGGAAAGAAGCTTTAATAACACTTGTTTGGGGACATTGGAATAAATGACTTATTTTGCTTATGCCTATACAAATTATGGTGCAATATTATCCCAAATAATTCCAGTTACTTGGAAACTTCAACATCTGCTTTTCACTAGGGAACACTTTGAGATTTTCTACTGTCCTCAGGTGGTACCTTCTGACTTGTGCTCAGAGTTGTCACTGTCAGTGTGAACACTGTCAAAGACCTGGAAAGATGGAATGGTTCATTTTCCCACAGGAAATAACAGTGATCGAGTTGCATGTTTAAGTTAGGCATATTTATGTGTGATGCGATATTCAAAAGTAAGCATCCTCCAGAAGGATCCCTTCTGCAATCAAAGTGATGTCTCATCCTCAGTGTAAATGAGATAGGTGTCTTCCAGCTCTTTCCTTTCACACACATAAGATAATTTTTGTATGGGTCTAGACATTTCCAGTCGCTCCTAGTCAAACCTAAGAAAGTTATATCTTAGTGTATATTTTTAGAATGAGATTTATACCAATCCCAGTCAAAGCTTAACACCCAAAGTCATCTCCAAAACTAGGCATGCACTGTAAGAAGGAATCTGAATGGCAAGTCCCCTCTGGGTGCCTGGTTCTTGGAGCAGGTCCCAGAGGCAGACCCTGCCACTGGTCACTTCTTGCTGGCTGGCCTTTATTCAGGAAAGCTTCAACCCTCATGACTGAAACAAAACATCCTTGAGGAACTTATGAATAAGTCCATTTGCTTCCTGCCTCAAACACTTCTAAAACATTAACCTGAAGCGTAAACGTTTCTGCCTTTCATTTCCTTGGGGATGACAGGAGAGAGAGACTGAGACTGATTGCAAAAGCTGTAGTGCTTGTCTGAAGTTTTTAGCCTGACTCTGGTCAGGCCCCAGGTGACCAGCTAATGAAAATAATTCAAACTTTACCAAAACAAGAGCCATTTATAATGTGGAAATTCTAGACAGACAGCTCCACAAAACCCTGGGAACAAACATGGAGATAAATCTGCAAGGAAAAACACCCCTACCTCACTGCTCACAAGGTCAATTCTAAATAGCATCATGGGGCACAGCCCCCACATGTGGTAGAAAATTAGTTAGCATTAGTTGTTTTGTTTTGTTTTTCCATACCTGTTTGCTTTTTTCCTCTAGAGTGATGCAGTATGAGGAAACATTTTGCTTTGGGAATATTAGACAGCCTTTTCAAACCCATGTCTTTTATATAAGCAAACTGGGATTATTCTTAAAAACAGTTTCTATAACCATAAATGAAAGAGGAAGAATGAACCCTGGAAAATGGGTAAAAAAGCCCTGACTTGAAATAAATACAACACAGCCATGAAGCAAGACATGGAACAGTGAGAAGAACATGCATGAAAGAGGAAATGAGCTGGGGCTCTCCAATAAGAAAACTGGAAGCTTTCAGATGTCAAAAATCTCCCAGAAACAGGAAAAGGAAGATGGCTTTCATACCATGGTTCACAGGGTTGAGAGCTTGGTCAGCACCTCCAAAGCACAGCTGGAGGTAAACAGTGACCGGGAGCCATGGCACCCCAGTGAAATTCTCCACCAGGGCTGGTGTCCCCAGGCCAGGAGATCAGCAGTCTGCTCCTTCCTGCTCTCCAGGTAGGAGCTACTGGGCAGAGCGGGGCCATGGGACACGCTGGTGCTTGGTGGAAGTTTCCCAGCCAAAAGACCTGCAGTTATGAGGAAAGTGCACGCTGACCCTTGTAGGCTTGGGACCATCCTCAGGACATGCCCGAAGACCACACAATGAAGACAATGAAGAACAATTTAGAGTCAGCAGCAAAACTCTCACCAAGATGTTCTCAGAGATCATCTCAGATATGGCACAAAATGATGAGTACAGACTGAACAGACAGCACAAACTGAATAGACTCAGTTAAGTCCACTTAAAAGCCTTATCTAAGCCTTTTTAATGTAGGGATTGCAACTTAATTAAAATGAAGTGCCTATAATGTGAGTTTTGTAAATAAAAAGTCTTTAGAGGTGCACACCGTGGAACTACTCTTTTTTATTTTTTTAATTGTAACTTCATATTAAATTAAAAAGCATATAAAAACCTTTGCATACATAAATGTATGCATACTTTGTATACATAAATATATATACACCTTGGCATTTATTAATACTTTATTTCATAATAGCTATTTTCCAAACATTTACTAAGACCTCTGTGAAGACACAAAATGTATTTCTGATTCCTGTGGAAATCAGTAATAGGAAAATTGTCTTTTTAGTAATTCCTGCCTTTTGAAATGTAATAAATATGTCCTAATTAAAAGCATTATAAAACTTATTAAATATGTTAAATTGAATCATATCCCAATCCCACGTATTACATCCAACAGCTAAGTATTTTTATCTCACTGTTCAGTCCCAATGAAAAATAGTACTTCCCACACTTGCTGCTTTCTAGGATCAGCACTTGAGCAAAGGTCCTCTCTTAAGACATATCTGTTATCTGCCTGAACAACACATGCACAGGAGACTATGGAAAGGTTACGGAGAGGAACATTTTAAAGGCATTTAATATTTCCAAAATAAGAGAAAGAGAAGAATATTATATGTAATATAATCTCCATATTAAAGAAAACTATAAGGCAATGGTTGCTTATTTCAAGTTCTCACTGTTGGAAGAGAATTATTTCTGAAAGTGATGCAGAATTCTCAGCATAGATAAAACTGCTTGTAGACAATTGCTGTATCATGTTGCATGGTGTACAAGACTAGCGTGATGTGTTAATGCCTATTCTATCTCTTGAAAACAGTTTTTCAACACATCCGTGAAATCTCTGATGGAAGTCAGGTCAGGGCTTTTGTTCCAGGCGTCCAACATTATTTTGACAGGGCTCATTTCAGTGCATTATTAAAACTGCCATGAATTAGCAAAACAAAATTAAAATAGAAGTAAAACTCCTGAAAGTGTCCAGTACTGTAATTCTGCTTTCTAGTTTCCATGGATACAGCTATCAAAAAACCATCGCAGCCACAGGAATTCAGGGAAAACACCTGAAGAATTTTGGTGTCTGTGCTTGAGGAAAAAACTGAGTTAAACTAAAAAATAAACAATAAAAGAAAAATAAAATTGGTCAAAAGAGTTTGTAGGAAATTTTGACAGTTTGTCACTTCTTCAGTACAAGGTCCTTCATTTTTAAGTTGCAAGATAACACACTATAGTTTTGTTTTTTACTTAGCATGAACCATCTTGGGCCATAAACATTCTTTATGTGATGCAAATTCATATGAAATATTAAAAACAAAACAAAACAAAACAAAATATCCATGAAGACCTATGGTACTACTAGGGCACAAGTTGGAAAATGCTGAGAAAATCAACATCATAACTTGCAGCATTCACTACCACTGCCTACTAAACAGCCTTCAGTTTTTAGATATAAACTTTTGCAACCCCAGCTTTGTACGAACAAACCTGGAATCATTGCCATGACTTCCCTGCATGCAAAGATGCCAGGGCTGCAGTGATAAAGGGTGAGTTACATTCCTCCATTTCCTGTCAGGAAGACTGTAGGTTCATGTCAACTGGCTGAGGACATCTGGGATGCTAGTGGGAGTGGTTCCCTTCCCTTCCTGAGGAAAGCCTTGGTCTAGGCACCAGCAGTGACCATGTACCCTCCTGCATGCCTCTAGCTGCTACATATGGCTGAGTGACTGCACAGCTACTCTGAAAAAGCATGTAGTCAATGTTCATGGTTAGATTTGGGCAAAGTGAAGGGGAATGTCCTTTTACTGCTTGTCTACATGTTCTTCTGTCTTACCCAAAACACATCATCTCTAGGGATGCTTAGTAGAGGCAAGTAGCTTAAGCCCTTCCTTACCCATTCCTGACAGTCACTCCAGATGCCTCCAGGGTATCTCATATATGAGCTTATCAAGTTCTCCTGATGACTAGATTGTCAGCTTTGCAATGATGGGCTGAAACCAGAGAAAGAAAGGAGTCATTGTCTCATTGTTATTTCTTAAGATGAGGCCCTGTTTTCCGGGAAGCTTTCTGAAAACATTACACTGCCTGCTTGTTATTTTCTGAGCAGCCATGCTTCAGAAGGAAATCAACATAGGCATAGCATGAGTCTTCCAGTAGCTCAGCAATCTGGTAACAAGCTCAACAATTGTATAAAGAATTAACATTCCCTTAAAAGAGTGTCTCCATGCCCTTGAGACCTATTAGCATGGTATCCGAGTTACAAGATCCCACAATAGCAAGAGAAGGGGAAAATTGTGTCTATTTATCTACTCTATTTATATCTTTTTCCTAATAAATCCTTTGAGAAAGAGGAAACTTTTGCAGGGAAAATTTTATGGACAAGCTAAAGGCTAACAATTATTTTTGAATGACTTGAATAATTTCCAGAAAACTGGCCTTTTCACAGACAAGTTGTTGAAAGAAAGGGGGCAGAAAGGAACTGCATAGAGCATTCAATTCCTTATGGCTGAGTTACTCAGTTGGAGTTTGAAGTTAAATTTAAGGTACAAAAAGATTTATTCAAATAACATTTAATGTTTGGCTTTATTTCAGATAACCAAGCACGCTGCAGTTGAGTAAAGCTGAAAGTATTCTCTGTTCCCATGTACCGTAGGTTTTAAAGAATGAGTGCCTTGGCATTTTGTATAGGTCAAGCTAAGTGGTATCATAGGTTAAGTTCTGGCATTCAATCTAAATGTCCTCATGTTTGTACTTTACAGCCAGGTTTTGGACATTACTTGAAAAATTGCTTGCACCCGAACAAAGAGTGATCACTGCACAGGCTCCTCTGAGAGATATTTCCCTCTCTTCGCTGATTTCCTGAGTCAGAAATGCCATTTCAAAGTAATATGCAAACCATTGGGCATTTTGAAGGGATACTGGCATTTGGGCTGAAACTTTGCATGTCATAAAAAGTTTTCATCAATTTTTATTTTTTTACTGGTATAGGAGCTGGAGTGGCATATGCAGGCAGACTGGGAAATAACAACTCCTTATTGTTCCTTGTAAAGTCTACCTTCTAAGATTTCTTTAAAATAAATAAAAACAAAACAAAACAAAACAAAACAAAAAACTGTTTTAGGAAAGGTTTATTACTCTGAATGACTCAGGGTTTGCATTAATCACCTCCTAGGAAAGCTCTCAGTCATGTGGGTTGTGTGTCTCAGCTTTCCTTGCTCAATGTGCTAGAATAGTCTCCAGCATTGTTTATGTTTGCCACAGCATAATCACTTAGCAGATCTCCAATAGTGATATTGTTCAGACCCAGATGATCCAATGTCATCAGCTAAGCATTTATATACAGTGTCTTGCTGTTGGAATTTAGTGCAGGCTTTAGTTGAACCAGTCTCTCCAAGAGAATGTTAAGAAACAGAACGCATAAACTGAACTGAGATTTTGCAAGTAACACTAGATGTAGTGGGTGTGCTCAAAAACTTTCCTCTGGCTTTCCAGATTTCAAAGAATTTCAAGATATCCCCTATTCTTACAAGGAACAATTCTTCTACTTGCCAATATTCCTCCTCAGCTCAGACGGGAACAGTTTATGCACACTCGCTGCTGGAGCAAACAAAAGAATTCCATAGCTTATCCACTATAGGAGACCTGGTGTTAACATTTTTAATCCCTTAGTTACTTTTCAGCTTGGGTAGGGAATCTGCTCTAATTGGTGCTGTCAGCAGATTTATCTCACGTGTACTGCAGAGCACACAGCTGAATTTTTAGGGTCATTCATATCTCTTGTAGAGAGGAAATTACATTTCTTCCTGGGGGAAGGCGTATGTGGGCACACATACTGGGGAGGGTCGAGTGGTGGCTCCTTCTTCCTCACATCACCTCTCTGGAGAGTGGGCAAGTAGTTTTTGTTGCTCCCTGGTAGCTAAGGGTGAGTAAGGAAAGAATCTGTGGTAAAACCAAGAGTGAAACATTTTCACACTTCCAATAAAACAAAGTTTAGTTTCTAAGCCAATGACATTTGGCTTTTTTTTTTTTTTTTTTTTTTTTTTTTTTTTTTTTTTTAAGAAAAGGAAGGGGAATTGAAATTAAGAGGTTAGAAGATGCAGGTGATGCTCACAAAGACAGCAGAGCGATTCCCTCATCATCTAAACCCTACTGGTTGGAGAACTCACCCATGCACAATACTGGAAAGACATGTTCCTCTCTCCACCCACATAGGAGCAGGGACACAACCCCTCTGGTGTGAGAGCCTTAACCCCTGGGCTGTAGGGGCCTTGTCACTTTCTAGCTATGGCAAAGGAATATCTCCATTCCCTTTGGAAGCTGGTTAAATAAATGAAAGCTAAACTCCCTTTATTTCTACTTGAGCACTACTACTGACAGGCTCACTGTGTTCTGAATTCTTCCATTTTGTAAATGTCTTTGTTTTTAGATTGTCCTTGCGCAGGCAAGCCTTTAATGCCAGATTGAAGATCTCTCTTACTTCTCTTTTAATCTGGTAAAGAAATCTATTGGCCTTTCATACTTCTGAGGCATCTGTAAAATTTGCATGTTCTACTTTAATCAAAACCACAGTGTGCACTTTGTAATCTTTCACCTCAGCTACTATAGCTTCTGCCTTTTTGAAATTTGCATCTCATCACACTTCTCTCTGCTGTATACAAAGTTCTTCTAAGTCCAATTTATTCCCATACAAATCAAGCCCTCATCATTTCCCTCTTTCAGACACCTCCAGCAGATTCTAGTAAATTCCAATGCCACACATAAGTCTGTTATCAAAACTAGGAAACTTTGGAAAGCTACACCACACTTTCACATTATTTTCTTCACATTTTCTGATTCCTAGACCTATGCAATACCTGAGTCATCCATATCTAAACATCCCCTTTGCTTATTTATTTATTTATTATTTTTTTCCCCATAAAAGCCTCATTTTCAGTTTGTCTTTTTGCTTTTTCTTTGGAGTCTGATGAAGTTTTCTTCATTCCAGTCCTTCCTTATAATGAGTTTTTCGTACTTCTATAGTGTTCAGCCAAAGCTTTCACTGTCTGATAGACTTAGACTCTGTTCTCTATGTTTTAGAGACGAACACTAAATACATTGTGAGAACCAGTAAATTATAATTACCAATGCTGTCTGTGGAAAATAAACTTGAGAGGACTCAGTCCAAAGTACACCTTAGACATTTCTGACTAAAAAAACAGAAATAAAATGTTCATGTCAGCCACAGGAACTACACCAGAGACAGACAGAGGGACTGTGTGTGCATGTCTTTCTGTCTCAAAGCCTGATCTTTCCCCATTTCAGTCAATGGAAGCTTCACTGTTAACCTCAGTGTGCCTGAAACCAATCCCAGAAGTGGGCTACAAGAAAGACAAATCGAGCTCGCAAATCCTGAAGCCAGCATTAGAAAATGCAAAACAGTATCCGGGTACATAACTTCAAATGAAGAGATTAAATATGCTAGGAGCTACCTCTAGCAAAACGTAACACATTTAATTATTAAAGTAGAAATGATAGTTCCTGTGTTAAAGGTTTTTTTTTGTTTGTTTGTTTGTTTTGTTTTGTTTAAAAATGTTTCTATAGTAGTATTGAGTTCTCTCACAATTTAAAAATAATAACTCGAATACATAAGTTTGCATAAAATTATATCTTATATATATATTTTAAATCACATCCATAATAGATAGTGAATAGCCTTGCCTAGTTTTTAAAACCAGCAAGTTTTACTTAATTTAGACCACCTTAGTTGTCTTCTTTCCAGAATCACTTGTTCTTTCATGGTCCATTGAAAAGGAATGAGTTTCTGCTATTTACAACAGAGAGGGAACTAACACGCATATAGGTGTGGATCCTACTACAGTATGTCTGAAAGTGCCAAATCAGTTCCCAAGGTAGTATGAGTTATGAAGGAAACCTGAATCTTGCATGCAACAGCCCTGCAGAGAAGGCTGCCAAGGCAAGGCTGGCTGCAGCCACAGTAAGTACTGTCCTACACAGCCCAGGATGGGCAAGAAAAAGGTGCAAAGGGCAAATAAACCCACCTTACACAACTCAGAGATTGTCTCCAGTGTCTGCAAAGTGTGGGATGGCTTGTTTATGTACTCAAGAGAGCATAAAGGAGCTGTAGCAATGCAAAGGAAAGACAGCAGGTTCTAAGAATATAGGAGGGGACATGGCAGGGAATAAAAAAGTACATTGTTTTTGCACAGGAGATGCAAGATGAGCTCATTCATTGGAACGAGTGAGATATGATATGCCTGAACCTAAGGCTCAGGTTTTCAAAAGAGCATTTAAATGCTCTCTCATGTCCAATACTCAGTTGCATATAAGACAGTACTACACAATGCCATTGCACATACAATTCTGGGGAAGACTGGTTCAGGTAAAACATGTAACTGAGAACATTTTTAAAGAGACCTAAATATGTCTACATATATTTTATAAATTGTTGATGTTGGTTTCTTGAGTATTTTGGTAAGTGTTTTATGATGTTGTTGACAGTGGCTCTCTGAGTGTTTTCATATCTGCATTGATGGGAAATATTTGAGCATATAGAGACCTTATTTGAATGTAACTCAGGCCTTGGAGAGAGGAAGATGTGGCCTGCATTGAGGTTAATGAACTGGCTGGCAGAGAAATCTGTTTTAACCCATGTGAACTCAGTGAAGATTATGCCCCCAAAGGCTGACTGAAGATATTCCCATATCTCCCATTGAAAATCTTCCCACCTACTGCTTTTCAACAGAAAGAATGTCAGAAAGGCCTTTTAGGCCAAAGAGTTCAGTCATGTTATTTTTACCATCCCAACTAAAAATGCCTCATTGCACTATTTCAGCTAGAAATATTGCCACATTATTTGTTGCTGAGCTTCTTCCAATAGAAATACCACAAAAATGCCTTTTCTTCAGGGTATTTAGACTACGAAATCCTTACAAATTGTATATATCAACATAGCTCAAATTGGTACCAAGCATTTTTTTTTTAACATTACCAGTGTTTTGTGGTATGTCTTCCCTTTCCATTTTGAGAACACATCATCAGATTAGAGCCCTTTCTGGGAAAAAACTGTCACCATAATTCTTACTTGGCAAAAGATGAAGAAAAAAATCAATTAAAAAAAAAAAGTACAAAATTTAATCTTTGCCTAAAAAGAAACTTGAAATTTTATTTCCTAGAGAACAAGATTGTCTAGTGTATTTAAGCAGGATAAACAGTCAAGTAGATATATTTCTGGATGACTCATTTGAATTCATATTTATATAAGTCCTTCAAATTCTGTTACCACAGTGGGCATTGGTAGGGAAGTTACATCTGTTCTGTAATAACTTCATTTGGGATATTTTCTAATTCAGAAATAGTTGGTTACATGAATGACCAGATGGCTCATTCATGTCTCTTTTAGCCTTTTCAGTTTACTGATTTGAGAGATCCAAAGACCGTTTGCAAAAACATTACCTTGGAGACTCCAAAATATGGAGGGAAGCTAGCTAAGATGAGAAATCATACAAACAAATATATGGAGAGTTATTCTGTAAGAATCCAAGCCCATGACAATTTCCTTAGGCAAGATGCATATCAGGGTTTTGTCACGATGTGAGTATTGTCAGTGAGCAGCCTCAGAGGTTCAGCTGGAGGTGAATATGGCCAAAAGTTGGTCTGAGGAGCAGCAAAGAAGTTGGTTGGTTGGTATTTGTGAAGTTGGAGGAGGGGAGGTTGGAAGAGATGGTATGTAATACCAAGCTACTGTCTCATTACTGTTTGCACTGAAGCTCCTAAGATGTGTTGAAAAAATCTGGAATATAAATTTCTTCCGTTTTATGAAAATCGGATGTGAAGCAGAGCATTGGATTTTTTTCTTCCATTCTGGGAAAATTTGTATTCAATTGGGAGCCATCTACCTTATACTTTGCCCCAAGGGTTCAAAGTGGACCACAAGCCTGAATCAGCCCCCCACCCTCCCCATATTGCTTTTGGACCTAAATCCTGAAAGAGTTTTCTGACTTGAAGCCTTCTGTAGATAGCAAAAATAATAACTATCTTTGCATTGACTTCTAGAGGTTGAAGACCAACCCATTAAGATGAATAAGATATTTCTATACTTGATTTTATTAAACTCATTTATATTTTGTGTCCAAAACTTTAAAAGTTCGTTTTAGCACACCATTGTCTTTGATTTCCTTTTGTTTTCCTTGAGTTGCCCATTTAAAAAACACAGTCCTGCAGGATATCAGGGTAGCAGCCCGGGGCAGCTGACGGTCACAAAGGACCTGACCTCACTAGTTGCTGCATCACAGGTTTCCAGAGAACAATGTTTGGGCAGACTTCAGACATGCACCAAAGCAAGGATGATTTACCAAACAGCCTCAGCATTTCAAGACAATTCCCCATGAGGGTGGGCTCTGGGTTGGTACTGAGGGGCACAGACGTCACGCAGAGCCTCACTGTCTTCTGGCTGACGCCACTTCTGACTTGGAGCAGCCACCACCTCATGCACAAACGTACAGGACATCGTAAATAGCCCTGCAGACTAACCGCAGATGCAAGCAATATCTAGGTAGGCCCTTTCTCTCCAGTCTAAAATGGCTTTTTTCAAAACTATTTGGCACTCCCCTGAGCTGTTGAGTAACTGGGTTAGAATTTTTTGTTTGTTTGCTTTAAACAAAATGGGATCATTATTGTGCAATAGCATTGTTCTGGGATGCAGACAGCTTTTGCAGGCTGTCTGCAGCTTTGTATTTATAAAGTATCTGTGTTTTTAAAACAAAGGTCAGTGATCATGCTATCAGGTCATTACTGTATCTGTGTGACTGTGGGATCAGAGCCTGCTGATAATTGGGCCATCAGCTCCCCCGGGCTCCCACGAGCAGCTCCAGTGCAGCCATCTGCAGGGCTGAGGGATTACTGCAGGTGAGTTGTGCCCTCCACCCTGCCCCAGCCACTGTGCAGATCAAGGTTTTCTTCCCCAGGTGTTCCCTGTCCAGACAGGCAACGGGGCTTGATTTAGTGCCACAAGTAATCAGCACCTTCAGATGAATTAAAAACAGGACTGTAAATCTTGACGTGCTCTTTTATCCTCGACTTTTAGGTTCTCAACATCAAAATAGATTGACGTTCCTCCACCACATGGCAGGGTTGGGTCTTGTTTTACTGAGAAATTGAAGACTCCAGCCGCAGTGCTCATGTTGTAACAATATAGCATGTGGGAAGAGAGTGAGTGACGTCTTGAATAGAGTACTGTCTTTGTTCCTCTGGGATCCAGGTTTCAGTCGGATCTCAAGTCCTGTGTTAAATGAGTAGTCTCTGCCCCATTCCTGGGGGAACAGCAGTCTGAATTGGAAAACCACGGTGCATAATTCAGCAGTCAGTAGCTGCAAGCCAGGAACCAGATTCTCAGAGCAAGTTAAATGTCTTCCTCCCAGACAGAGGATCCCTCTTGCTCCTCTGGGCTCAGGTCAGGAGCCACCTGATGGGTATCTTGCCCATGGTGAAGACAAAGACACTTCCAACAGAGCTGGCCTCCACAACAAAATGTGGAGACAAGCCTTTGACTGGTGCTTTCTTATAGCAGGAATGTAATTCTCCAGCTTGAATTTGCTAACACTCCTTCCAGATGGCACTAATATTATTCACAAATGAACTGAGGAACCCTTTGGTCCAAAAAAGCCTTTATAGACACACACACACATACACCCCCTTAAAAGCCAATGGACATGTAGGCCCTGGAATGGCTTGTACTCTTGGGTGTAGTTCAAAAAATCCCAAGCAGATCCAGCTGTAGCACCCTGTGAATTTCAAACAGATCTTGTTTTTGTGAAGGGGAATTGGCCCACAACAGGTACCAGAATCTGATGATCGATTTGTCTATTCATTTTAAATGAACAGAATTCCAGCTGAATTCAAGCTTCTTTTGGAGCCATAAGTCTACCCAGGACTCTGACATGAGCACAAGCATCATCATGAGAGTGCAGAGAATCCAGGGACCTAGAAGAACAGAGAGAGGAGACCCAAGACTGGATGCTGGAGCCAAGCTCCATAGAAGAGCAACCACGGTCAGCAGTGTTTGCTGGTTGGTAGCTACCTTAGCCAAGAATACCAGCCCTTGATGATATACTCACAATGTATGGTACAGAAATTATCGAACAGAATGAGAACTATTGTGGGAAATGATGAGACAAAAGCTTTCATTAGCAGATTAAATGAATACTAAAAATGGTACTTGAATCATATGGGCTTTATTCTACATTCACACGCTGACCACTTTCATTGTTCTAAGAACAGCTAAGGGATGCTCCACAACCTGATCTTGCTGCTTAACTATAATGTATTCTACTAGTGTCAATAGACTTACTTAGCCTTTGTGAAAATCTGAATGTAGCCCAATGCTGTACAAATGCTGTCAACTCAGCACATTATTCTTAACAGTAAGCCTGATCCCACAACTCACAGTATCTGTTGAACAATGAGAAGCCAGATTGTACCATCTGCACTTCTGTGAGAAGGCTGGAAGAAACAGGCACGCAATTCAAGGGTTGTAGTAGGAATGCAGAGGTCCATATGCATTGCACAAAGCAGTGCTATGCAGAGCTCTGGAAACAGAGTGAATAACGAGTAGCAAGACTGAATTGCCCAAGGCTGGCAATGTTGTTCTGACATGGAAACACAGCTGACAGGCCAAACTCTGTCTATATCTCTGCGTTGTGCTATATAGACATGCCAGTTTGTCTGGAGACTCCTTACACAGGAATCCTTACAGAGTGCTGAGCTGCATCATACTGATGTAGATAAGAAGGCTCTATTTCTGTGAGGGGAAGATAAAAGAAACAAGTACTTTCATCGAAACAGCTGTTTAGACTTCTGAGTAAGTCTGGGTGTCTCGATAAGCCCTGCATGTAGCCAAATACATATAAAAGAGTCGTGTGAAATTCTGTGCTGTACCAAAAGGCAATGGTCTCTTCTTTCCTTATAATCAATGAAAATTAGTCCACCTTTCACACAACACCTCTGATACCATCACATCTGTTCTCTTCTTCTTTCCTTCACCTTCCCTTTTCCCACCTCTCTCCCTGATGGCCTGCCTTGAAGCTTCAGTGCAGTCCTCCAGGTCTCACCACTCAGCAGCACCAGTGCCCCAGTCACCTGAAATGTCTGTGCTCAAAGCTGCAGTTCCCTATAATTCTTCAATGTATACATTAGAGAGAACTGTCCCGATTAACAATGTTTTAGATTAAAACTTATCTAGGCTTTCAGCCACTTAAGAGTTGTCAAGCATTGTACTTACAGTCATAAGTAAGGCCAAGCTGGAGTGTGAACAATTGCTCTTTTTCTCCAGAACACTCATTTGTTATTAATCTCTCAGCTAAAAGTGTGATGACTGGAGTGTTACTTCAGGGAGATTGATAAGAGTGCTGTGTCTCAGGGTGGGAGGGGGTCAGTAACTTAGAGCTATTTGTTTTAGATAAGCAATTAAGCCAACATTATCAAGCTTGTATGGAAAAAACAAAACAAAACAAAACAAAACACAACAACAAAAACACAACAACAAAAAAAAACACACAGATCCTTAGGCACTTCAATGGATTAGCAGAATCATGAAGGTTAATTTAGCTGTAGGCTCTTATGTGTACAAGACCAGGTTTGGAAATGTTTGACTTAATTTTTGATAAGAGAAACTGTCAAATTACCTAATACTAAATACATAGGAAAGAAGAAAGAGTGTTTCAGAAACTCGGTGATGTTTCAGAGCAAATGTACATGGTTATCAGCTACTGCTGAGGGAGATGCACACCTGCAGCATCCTGGAAGTCGTATCAAGCAGCAATGCTTGAACAAAAGGCCAGAGAGTCCTGTGTTTAAGATAATAATTACAGGGAAAACTGGATGGGCAGCATGCTGTGGTCTTAATTGCATTTAAATACAAAGCTGAATGTTTTAAAGCTGCTCTTTAAATCAAAGCATATTCCCCTTTCATTACTGGACCTTCAAGGCAGTGAATTCATAGCAAATTCTAAGGTTTTTAAGTCCTTTCCCATACATTAAATCATCAAAGAGTTTTCTGCATATATTTTGGACTGGGTTATGGCCAATCAGAAGTGACATAACTCTGAGACATTTTCATGGTATCTGCTTAGCATTCCCATAGCAAAAGAAAGCATCTTGGGTACAAACCAATCTACTTACTAACTTAAATCCACACTACCTGTGTTTGAGCACTGGAGAACACAAATGCCCATTATCTGAGGACTGATATTCCTCTTAAAACTGAAATCACCATAGTCAGGACCAGATATCTTGAAGCTCTTTTCCAGCTTTAATGATTACATGATTCTTAGCTCAGTACCTGCACATAGAAATCTTGCTCAGGCCAAACTGCCAGAATATCCAGCCCTCACCAAAAAAACATTCCTTAAATAACTCTCTATCTCTCTCCCTCAAAGAAAAAAAAAAAAGCAAAACACCTCTGAACTTTGCCTTGCATTTCCACAGATCTCCTAGCATGGGAAAAGAGGGGGGAATGTCACAGCTGACAGCATGGTCCATGGAGATGGACCACCATGAGGGTGGTTCACTGACTTGCCCACAGCAGATGTCACAGCTGTGGTGGCACCAAGCTCTCACCTCAAGCTGGGGGGGTGGTGTTGGGGAGGGTGTGCTTGGGGCCACTCTCATTTCTGTGTGAGAGGACAAAGACAACCTTCAAATTCCCACATATATGTATATAAAAGGGCAAATCCCTCTTATAATATGTCAGCCAGTGAGGTTCTTTTATTTTTGTGGATGATGTATTCATTACATATGTATTACTCTGCTGAGCTGTTCTTACAGTATCATTTCTCTGGCACCGCCTGCCATGCAGAAAACCAGGTGGATGGTCTTTTACTAAATGGAAAAATCTGCTAGGCACTAAAAAGAGCATGCCCTGGAAAAGAAAATACAAAGCAGCTGCCTAAAGGGCAAGTGCAAAAATTTGAAAAGTGATATGGACTTTGTATCAGTAGCAGTTTTATATAAACTTCCAAGTGTAGCCCTGATGTAGAGCTCAGAGCAAAAGCTTAAGCAACGTAATAGGGAACTGACTTGTCCCTGGCTTATTTCACAAGATTTTGCAGCCAACCATTGTCTTCCACCTGTCCCAACATTAAGTAAAGAACAATTTCTATCAACAGTAGTCTGGATAGGAAAAGAGAAATATGTATGATTTCTGAAGCAAAAATAGAGTTATAAAAGGCAGCCACTCCAACCTAGGGAGAGAATAATTTTTTCCAACCTTCCACATCCTTAATTTGGTTGTCCAGTTTCCACTGGACCTCTTGATTCATCTGCAATGGATAAAAGAACAGCAGAAAAACAGCACAAAATCATACAGAAACCACCACACTTTAAGGACTTGCAACAAGAAGACATTGGAAGCAGAGTTAAAGACCTGCTGCAAAATGTCCTCGTAATTACTGGACTAATATGGAGCACTGAGGAATCCAAAAGTATTGAGTGCAAGGGACTTGCAGTGGTCAAATTTTTTTTTTCTTTGCATGCATGCCTTTATAACCATTATAGCTAAAGCCATCCTTTAGCACTGATGACAGAATGTTTTCCACCATTCTATCTTACAAAAAATTCAATTTTTCTGTCTTCAGTTGTCTTTGTTGGAATCATGGGAAACATTCTGATAGCTGAAAAAAAAGACAAAGAGGTAAAGGATACACTTTGGATTTAACCAATACTCCCAAAAGCTTTGGCAAATGCAGAGGCTATCAGATGTCTTTCCTTCCCGTCAGGCAGATAAACCTTAACGTGGGCATATTCCATCCTCCTGAATTTCCTAGCCACTAGGCCACCAGTTTTTCTTTATTCCCTGTGTAAAAAGGGTTTTGACTGGGCTGCACAACTCTCCAGAGGCTAACTTCAGCATTCCAAGTTTCTGATGAAGATAATTCAGGCAAAATCAGTGGCAAAATTTACACTGATTCTAGTCACTTTACTTCAGAAAATCTTTGAGCTCATAGTTGACAAAAAGAGAGTGCACCCAGTGTCTCAGGAAGGGAATAACTTGTGTAGAGAAGAAAGAAGGGAAAGCAAAAGGGAAAGCACCATGTGCCTGCCGGCCTCCCCCTCCTCCCTCCTTGCCTCTTGTGCATTCCCCAAGGTCAGGCACAATCTGTCCCTTTGTATCCAGGAAAGAAACTGGACGCAAAGTGTTAGGAATTTCCTAAAACTGTCTCGAATCATGTGCTGTTTAAGTAACTGTCATTTCACTGCCTGGTTCATTGACACTTGGGTCTTAAACGGTGCTTGCGGAGGAGTAATATTTTCAGCTCTGAAAGGGTAAAGAAAACAGTTCTATAAAAGCAAAGCCTTTGAACAGTGATATGCTGCAGAGAAATATGTTGATATGCTTATTTCATGTAAAGCCTACATTCTCTTTGCATGAAATCAACAAGAAGTTAAATTAAGTATTTCACCAAAATGTAGCATGCAGGAGAAGTCTATTTTCTTAGAAGGAAAAAAAAAAAAAAAAAAGAAAAAAAAAAGCTAGCACAGATGGCTGAAGGAAAAATTAGTTTAAAGACATCAGAAACAGCTGAATAAACTTTCAGTAGTCCAAGAGAAAAAGAGGCTCAATTTTCTGGTTTATTCTTATTTTCCTATTTACATTCTTTAAATGCGCTGGAAATGGCTTTCAACTTTTCTAGTACTTAGGCCTTTTTCATTTGTAAGGTTTTTGGGTATGGATTATAGCATTTAAGATCATGGGGAAGAACACTATTAAAACAACACTCAATCTAGTGCTGTTGTTAATTTTAGAGTCTAGCTCATAGGCACACAAGACTTCAGAGCTGTTATTAGTCCACACCTTATGAATATGCCATGTTCGTTTTAACCTGTGATTAAAAATCAGGCTCATCTATTCAAAACAAAACAAAACAACAATAACAACAACAAAAACACCACCACACCAAAAAAAACAACAACAACACAACAGATGAACAACATGGATTTTTGATAATTATTCTTTATATTAAAGTTTGATTGAATATAAACCAGTGGTTTGCTAGTCCTAAAATAATTGTACATGTATGATGAAGATGTCTCAGACTGCTGTTGTAGAGATAGATACTGGGACTCTTTAGAGAAAGATCAATGAAATCTTGTTGCTATTCAGGAACACCACCAAGTTAGAAACAAAACTTTTTTTTTTTTTTTTTTAATCTTTAAATTTAAAGTAAGAAAATGTAGGGTAAAATTTTCATTTCACATACAAGGCTCAATATTTTCTGATATTAGAGCAATATAGCTCCAAGATAAAAGGTATAATAATACAGAATTTTATGAATGAGGACAGAAACATATTCTTCCTACCTTTTATATTAGAAGTTGTCTTTACTACTAAAACAAAAGTTATTGTACAAAATCTTATTTTTTAAAACATATACACTTTTTATAGAGAACAATCAAAAAGAAAACAAAGAAAATCAATAAATTACAGTAAAAGGTCTGAGTGAACAATGAGATGTGGTTAAATTAATTTTCTTGTTTTTTCATTGGGATGTCAAATTATTTCCAACTGAAATTTGACAAAAATTATTTCTTCACTATTTTCTATGAAACAGAGTTCTGTCTTGGATCATATCTAATTTTGATCTCTTGCAAAAAATAGTGAACATTTTTAGCAACTGTTTTTTTAATGTATAACATAATATATTTTTTCTAATTCCCTTCATAATTCCTAAGAAAGGATATTTATCCTGACTGCATTTTAGTCTATTAATTTTTAGACCAGTGTGGGACTTTTTTCTGTTCAATAACAGTATGGTGCCAAAGCTGTGTTTTATAATCTGTGTTTTTTAACAGAAATTACAGTCATTCTATGACAATTTTCTTTTTGATTAATCAAACCTTGTTCCAGTGATTGAATGAGAATTTTAGTCATATTCTTCTATGTCAGCTAAGAGGACAGGTCCCTAAAGGAAGAAAAATTTGACAATTCAAGGAGAGTTGAAAGACCAGAGAGGAAACTAATTGGTAGTAGAACACTATCTAAAGAGTCCCCTTGCTGTGGGACTGTGAAAATATGATTCTTATTAGAGAGAGCTGAACTTCCACAGACGAGTTGAATGAATCCATTGGTGTACATGCATGGAAAGCATAACCTAGCTCATTATTATTATTATTATTATTATTATTATTATTATTATTATTATTATTATTATTATTATTATTATTATTATTATTATTATTATTATTATTATTATTATTATTAAACATTTTTGATAATGCTGAAATGAAGTCATTGTACATGTATGTCCTGACATACCTTCCAATTTATCATTATGTCAGGCATGCTGTTTGAACTGCTGTTTGAACCAGGCCTAAAGTTTATGTGAAACATTCAAACTACTTGTGCATTGCTACTATAAAATAGTAATAAAGCAACCAGTAGGCCATGTTTATGTCTTTATCATATTGACACTTTTAAAGACATGGTTTATCACTTTCTTCTTACGACTGTCTAAAGAAACTAGCAACTGTCAAATATACAGAATCATCAAATAATCTATTAGGTGATATTCATTTTTTCTTTTCTTTATCACAGGTAAATGTTCATTACAGTTCTTGATGCTTTTGATGTTTTTTGAGAAAACTGCTTTGTGAAAATCATCTCTTTCTCCTTTGTATCATAAATATCATAACACAATATTGCTTTCTGCATCTTCTGCTTGATTAAAACTGTTTTTTACTAAGAGCATAAAACGGAAGCTTAGGCCATTAACTACAACTGTGAGACAGCTTAGGTGAACATAGATTCAATGCTCTGTTCAGTTAATATTCCCTTTGAAGTCACAGGGAGATCATCCACAATTTCAGTTAATGTTGTAGTAAACCTGCAACATCTGGTTTAACAAAACATTAGATGTGTCTCTCTTTGAACTCCAGATTTAGTTGTGCTTCCCTGCTGACTGGATATATTCCCATGTTGTGTGGAGAGTCCACCTCTAGACAGTAAGATTCAGAAGCCTCTGGAAGACTTTATGGCATATCAAGGCAACGGAGCTCAGTTATGTCTTATCCTAGTTTCTGGACTGCCAACCAACAGCCAGTCTTTGGAGCTTCATACCGACTCTTTGCAGACACACATAGCTAACACAAATCCTCTCCCAGAAGCCAAGCCTTTGCTGTTTAATCCCTAGGTGTGGTGTATAAAATATTCACTTTTGAGCCTTGCCGTTTTGTAATACAATATAGTTCCTTACTTAATAAAGTGAAAGAGATATTAAAACCAATAAGCACACTAGCTGAATGCAAATCCTTTTCTCTGTTGTTCATTATTTCTCTGGGGGGCTGTCTGCATCTGCATAGGACACTAGGGTCAGAAAAGCAGCCATACCTCAAGGTGCTCCTACTCTAGCACTCTTCATCCTGAGTAAGGAACTGCCCTTCATAATCATCCCTTTTTTGTGATCGGACTTCTGCAATAAGCCCCTGGAGGTGTCAGGGATAACTATCAGGTATACCGCTGACAGGTAATCTTCTCTCCAATGAACTCTTTCACTTGAGAAATTACCTTCTTTTTGGAAGCAAATTCATTATGAAGGCAAAGCATGTAACTCAACAAATCTTGATAGAATTGTTCATCTGAGGGAATTTTACACTAGATATAGATCAGATTGAGTAAAAAAGACAAAACTTTTAAAAAGGAGTTCCTGTCTGAAATTCAGATATACAGCCAGTTCATGATTTCCAACAGGATTCATGAATTGTTATAAATGAATTCTTCATGTCAACACTGCATTTGTAAATGTATTGCTGAACTGGGGTACATGGGAGATTGGTGAGCAGCAGGGACTGATTCTTCCATAAATTTTAATGCTGACTGTGAAATTAAATTTTCTTTCTGAAAAGCCAAGTCAGCTATGCTTTGATACTGTGCTGTGAGACCCTGCTACCAAAATTAAGTGGTCAAAGACAGGAACAGAGTTGCCAACACTTGTGATTTTATTAGGAGAGAGATGGCTTTTTCTTAAAACCAAGCCTTCCGAAGTCATACTATTACAGGAAACTGTCATGTTCCATTCCATTGGAATAAATAGTTTCTGTATTTTGCGGTTGTGAAGAAAAGTTGAAAATATAAATCCTATAGACGGGGCCACCAGAAGACAAAAAGACACTGAGTTTATTAGTATTTTAACAAACATGATGGTTTATGAAGGTCTGAAGTTGGGAACACTGAAATAATGTTATTCAAACAAAGAAAGCAGTGAATAATGATGTGAAAGTAAAATCTAGAGTCAGAGTGCTTTCCCTATCGTACTGAAAAGAGGAAATAGCATGTATAGTGAAACTCCCCAGCTTCAAAGCTCATCCACATATTTATCCTACAGTAGTTGTTTAAAAATATATCTTTATTCTCGGAGAATGGAGCACGTACTATGTCAGATGAGAACTAGTAATACACTAATGGAAAGATAAAGCAATGCTTTAGGTCTACATGTTGGAACTTTACTTTTCCTGTTTCTCCAGATAAAAATGAGAGAGATATGTTAAATAATATGAAGCCAAGCTATTGCAGAATGTGCAGAAACTGCTTCCTGCGAAGAATTAAGGTTTAATTAGCTAAAAAGGAAGTGTACTGAAGGATGATAACTGAGAGTTGGTCACCCTGTCTCTCTGATGAGATTATCCTCTGTACCTCTGAACTTTATTATCCAAACAACAAGTCCATGGCGTGATTTGGTGCCTCCAATAATCTTGTGCTAATTTTTACTCATGCTGTCTGTCAGGAGGCCCTGTGTTATTTGCAGAATGGCTCTAGATACGGTGAACAATTGACTGTATTAACTGTGTGTGCAGAAGCACTAGTACAGATATCAAAAATAGACACTGGGTCTTGATCCAAAGTCCACTGAAAGCAACAACAACAACAAAAAATGGTATTTTGAATCAAGACCTTTGACTCCTTTTGCTTAACATATTTTTGTGCATTTATTTTAAAACTAGTTTACCTAATTATCCCAGGAAGTTCAGTCCTACGTCTTCTAAAGTGGAAGACTGCATGAAGACAAGATCAGATTTAACTGACAACCAAAGTACCAAAGGTCAGTGACATACTTTTTCAGATACAAGCATCACCAGGATACAGACAGAACTTAGGACAGGCAACAGCTTGCCAATCTGAGTCCATTGCTAAATTCTTCCTTTGCTTCCTTCTGGCCTTATATACTTTCTGGCTGTGAACTGACTTTGCTTGCTGCCTGAAGACATCACCACCAGAACTTTCTGCAGGGATTTGTAACTACCCACATGCCAACAGACCTGCTGCCTATTACAAGTGATGATACTGGTTCTACCCCACCTGGTGCTTGGCGAACCACCATTTATCATGAAAATAGGGTGGCAAATGCCATTGTTAAGGTCTCAGTTGCTCCACAACTAGGAGTGCTCTCTGCTGCAAATAGCAAGTGACCCTGTGTGGAACAAAGCTCCAGAGTCAGCCCCCTGGAAAAATCTCACTCTATAAGATACACTCTATAAGACAGTGTCTCACTCTAATACAGTGACACTACACTCTTTAAATGAAGCTTTTTAGAGTGAAAATATGTCAGTGTTAGTTCAGGCATTCAGAGCTGTGGGGAAGGAAAGCATATGAAAGCCTCCATAAACTGCTGTGGACAAAGAGAAACAACAAAAAATGAGAAGATAAAGGGATTAAAGAATGATATGGGGTGAGATGTAAGAGTCATTGAGAAATGTGGATCAAAAGCAGCTGTAAGAATCTTACTCTCATTTGTCCTTTAGCAATAGTTTAAGGCCATCACTGTCTGAGGGACCCCACTGTGCTAAAAGTATTGCACAAACTCATTGTAATTTTTACAGACATGCTTTGCCCTGAACCGTTTCTAATCTCAGTTGGTGAGCAAGGGCACAAAGGCACAGAGAAAGGAAGCAGCTTGCCCAAAGTAGGTTAGTAGCAGAAATGAAGATAAGATCCAGATCTCCGGCAGCCAACTGGATGTATCCCATGGAGAAAAGTGTAATCTGCCTCCCAGGCCCATGGAGAAGCTTCCAGGCAGAGAAATCTGTTCAAATAAAAAAGAGATGAAAAGGAGAAAGTGTGGGCTTGAGGACTCTGGCATATGTAGGAACATGTCAACTGTCTGCAACTTTCTCCCAATGAAAAGTTCCAAGGAAACAAACATGTACAGACGATTTAAACAAAGACCAAGACTTGGTAGCTGCGGCACACAGCTCTGCTATATGCTATAGCCTGTTGTCTCTTCAGAGAAAGAAAAGTGTGGTAATCCAGAAAAAAAGAAAAAAGAAAAAAGAAAAAAAAAAGGATAAGTATGTTATTGTAAGCTTTAGTGGTTTGGGGAAAATTCTGAACTAGAACATTTCTTCCTAGTTAAAAAAGCACAGATCCATTTCTTCAGATATTTAAGGCTCATTTTCTTGCTGTTTTACTTTAGCTTCTCTTCCAAGCTGTTTCTGATGCACTCTTTAGAGATTTGAGTGATTGAAAAATAGCTCATGACTACTCCATTGAAATGTCAACATGACTGTGAAAAGTCAATAACCATGGATTGGTGACTAATTGGTATAAAACTAAGGTGAAGTACAAACAAGTCACATACCTCCATTGTGTTGCATACTGTCATTAAGAGGAGTATGGCATTTTCTTTTAACCTGCACCAAGGAGTTTTTAACAAAAACCTAAGTGCCAGCCCTAAAGTCCAATGTAGAGATGGGTTAAAGATTTTGGCTGTTTCCTCCATCTCTGATCTGAGTTAAAGGAAATAGCCATATTCATCTTTGGAAACTGGATTCTGAATAAAGATTCTCCAAAATGAGTGAAAAGAACATACTTTTGAAATGAAGTGCCTACTTCTTAAAATTTGATCTTCCCACTGGATACACTGCATCAGTGTTAGAGAGGGTCATTACCCAGAAATGCAGGCCTCTCGCTTCCCTTGCTAGCCATGGGACACAACTCAGGTAGTATATTTTGCCTCCAGGCAAGCACTGTTTGGTTCTTCTCACATTAATTCCAGTTTGTACCCTTTCTGCATACAGATGATCATCACAAGCACACTTCTCTAGCAGCTCAGAGTGAAGCTTTCTTTAGTTCACATGTAAATATATTGGATTGTCAATATTTTATGGTGGTTACTGTCTCCTTTAATGAGAAAAACATTGCCAAACCTCTAAAATCATGAAGAACACATGTTTCAGTGTCAAAGCAATTAAGGCAGGCAAGTTGCATGCACTTCATTTTCCAGGGCTGGATAGCATCATCTTTAAAACTGACACTGTGTTCTCAGTGCAGGTTAGCTCATTATCAGCAAGGCTCTGGAAGGTAACATCACTTAATGAATTCCTTAGCCTCCAAATTACTCTGGAAGTCTAGCTGCATATCTTTTTTCAGGCACATGTGAAGGGGATCATTACTCTGGTCATTAAATTGTAGCACAAAGTCTGGCAGCATGGACTTTGGTCTTACCTCTGCTACTGACATGCTTTGCAGAATGAAAGCTAGTGTTACAGTTTCCAAATGTCTGCATGAATTAGAAGATCAGCCTCTATTTTCAGAAGCAGCTGAGGAGACATCCACAAAAGGAGATGAACCAGGCAATGGAACAAAAATGGCACTGTGTCCGCAAAACACAAAGTTAAGGTGTCAAGCTCGCACTTTGCTATTCTTGGCACCTACTGTTGCCTGTTCCATGCATGACCCACTGACTTATGCCACCGTGGCTGTACAAAGAGCTTTTCGTCATAGGAGAGGGGCTCCTGCCCTCTAACCATCTTTGTGGCCCTCCTCCGGACCCACTCTAACAGGTCCATGCCTTTCTTATGGAGGTGTTGAGAACAGCATTCTGTACATTCTTTGTCCAGTCTACTTGAAAGAAAGGTGATGTCATTATTATTATTATTATTATTATTATTACTACTACTATTATTATTATTAAAATGGCTTCAGTTTCACTTCACAATACAAACAATCTCTAGGGATCTAATATTAAAGTGCTTAAGCACCAAATCCTGTTGAGGAGACCTATTCCTGAAACTTTGCATTCAAAAGCATTTTACTTTTTTATTGCTGAATGCATTTATCTGTAAAACACAACTGACATTTATCCACAAGGAATTTATCTCCTCTCATGCTGCCCAGTTGTCTGCAGAAAGCAAAGAGGAGGCTGAGGCTGCCTGCTGATAACATCACATATTTTTTACATTAGGACCTATGCGTCTGGGATAGGGTTTCTGCATGTCACAGCTCAGGCTCACTTTGAGGTTGACCTGAATATATTCTCCTGGACCAGCCCCTGAAAATGCTGGCTGGATATACATGGAGCAGATGTTTTAATGGATGCATGATCATACTTTCATTAATAAAGTTCAAGGATCAATTAATTCAGGGGTCCCTCTCCCTTACCCTCCACTTTTTTTGATTATACCCACAGGCCTCAAAAGGGCTATAATTAATGGCAAGAAATATGAGAGCACAGAGGGGGCCCTTTGTTGTGAGGGGAGGGGTTATTACTTCCCCAGCAGGGTGTGAGACCAGGACAAAATTTCCTCTCTTTGGCCTCTGACACTGTTTGGATATACTTGCTGCATCTTCTGGGAAGGGGAAGGTTGCAGTGTTGCTCTCTGGCAGCACGTTACACCCCACTGGGCCCCTCCACCGGGCATGCAAGCCACAGTGCACTGGGGAAGAGAGGTAGGTGATTACCCGAGCTGCTGCTGGTGGCTGTCTGTCATGGACACCTTCGTGCAGAAATGGGTTATGCCTTGGTGCCGAAGGCACAGCATTCTGGATACTTTAGCTCTGGAGTCTCTGAACCAAAATCCCTGCTTGTTTCAGTGGTATAAACATAATGAAGATACTTAAAAGGAGCCTGCAGAGATTGCCCACCCCATCCATACCCAGAGATCTTCCAAAGGATGAGCCTGAAAGTCTCCCACACAGAAGTATTTATTTATTGCTAGCCTTGACATTCAGGGACACAGTAAAAACAGGATCTATCCCTGTGCCAGATTATAAAACATGACAGAGAAGGTGAGGTCTCCCACCACTCACTGTGGGTGCATGCTTTACTTGCTCCTGCAGAAAGGTTTCTGCCAGCACCATTGTAAGTCTTCCCAAACAACATGTTGGAAAAAGTCCCCTCATCATTCTCTGGGGTGGAGTTATACAATCAATTTTTTTTGCCTCTGTCAATGGAGCACATCCACACTGTGCCTCAGGAGGCAGGTAGGTCACCAGAAGGTCCCTCCTGTCCTCCTGCTACCCTCATGCTGCAGCTATCACCAGTCCTGATGGGCCCAGCTACAGGGGAATGTGGGGAAGAACTGTATTTATTTTCTCCTCAAATATGGTTTTCCTTGTTTTTTAGTCATAGTGAGGTAAATCCAGAACCTAGTAACTGAAGAGCTCAGTCACATTGTTAGACTCTTACAGAACTGTCCACAACTATCTTTGCTGGGCTGTTCTAGGACCTAACACAGGTGACACTCAACAAACCAATGTGGAGGTCTCAATTACCCTAAGGTGTGAATTAAACCTTAGGCAATAAGGTTTGTGAACATTCTAGAAACTGTATATATATATATATATATATATATATATATATATATATACAGTTTCTATATACAGTTTATATATATATATATATATAAAGTCCACACTGGCCTATCTTCACTGCTATGAAGCAGAGTTAGCTAGTAGAATGGAAAGCTAAGGAATTCACCCTCAACATCTCTTATGCAACAGGCAATATTTTTTATGCCCAACAGTCAGGCCAACTATTACTTGTGGGTAAAGGAAACTGTCCCTCACTATCTGCTGGCCTGGAAGTGGTAGCAGAGTGCTCTGGACTCCTGACAAGCACCTTGGCCAGAAGAGCATGCTGAGTACTGCATGAAGCACAAGGAGAGATGGAGAACTGGGGTCACATACAGAATCTGAAGCAAAGTGACACATGTAGGCACACGGCTTGTGTCTCACCCTGAGTGCACAGTGCAGCTATACATGAGCTGTCCACGAACCCTGAAGCACAGGAATGCTCACATGCAAAAAGCCACAGAGCAAAAGCTGTATTTGAAGCTGCCGCTGCATCCTCCATGATACAGTCATCCTGTATGTCAAACCTCTTGGCATGCAAATGAGACATAAGCCACTCACAACAGAGCTGTTTTGCACATCTTCACAGAGCAGCATGCCCTCTGCTAGAGATGAGGATGCAACAAACCCAGCTTGTTACCAGCCTGTGTTGAACTCACAGAAGGCACGAGGGCTGACAAGTGACAAGAGCCACACAATGATGTGCACCAAGTGCCAGCTCTGGGCCCCCATCCAAAGTGGCTTTTCTATAGGAAAAGTACAGCACATCCAGTATCACCTCACTGGGTACATTCACTCGCTTCTTCTTTCAATATTTCAGTGATCTTCAGAGCCACAGCTGTGGAGAAGTCTTGCCTTTTTGGCAAGCACACAGGATGGCCGAGCATATCAAATGAGCTTTCTAAGCTTAATTGATAATGGCAACAAGTCTAAGGCAATCACACATAAAATTCTCTCTTCTCTCAGATGTTGCTGGATGAGTGCTGGCACAGACGCCTTCTCTCACAAACATTTCAGATACTGTTTCTTACATTTTGGCTAGAGCTTTCAGTAAGACTTGGAAAAAGACCAAGATTTATCATGGGCCCGGGTTATTTTTTTTTCTATTTTTTTTTCCTTTTTCTCCACAGACAAAACACTGCTTGATTCACTTTTAAAAAAAAAATAAAATCATCATCTAATCCTGTTCTCGCTTTCAGTTCTCACTGAGGGTTTGGGGTAAGGTCAGTAATGCTCTGAAGTGGCACCTTTGCAGTCAGCATGTTAGTGATACAGAGGTCAGATTCATTTCACTTACACCTTGGCTAATGGACTTTTTACAGAGTATATACACACACTGACACCACTTTCTGTGTCTCCATAAATAAAATCTCCTCTGAGCACAAGATTGTACCTTTATGGGACTTTTATTAAGTGGCATTGTTCAGTTAACTTCACCTAAGTACATGTCAAGATTATGTCTGGGCTGGTGTGTTAAAGCAAGGAGCTGGAAATGAAGGCTTGCAAAAGTAAGGAGTTTTCATCAGTGGGGTTTTGAGGCACTTTGCAGACAGTGGAAGAGCACAGGGTGAGTGGGTTGGGAGGGAGCTAGAATATAGTCTAGCCGTACCCAGACCCAAATGCTTTTAGGTCCTAACGGGTGTTTGAATACAAAGTTTTGGTAAAGCCCATTACTGAGGTACAAAATCTTTCCATGGAAGGCAGATCTGATGCTGAACTTTTCTCACACTTCTGGGATGTCCTCAACTGTGGCTTGGTTCTGGTCCATGCCTACATGAAACAGCTCTGCTTCACTGTGACCTGCATTTTGTGGTCCCAATGGCTATTCCTTGCAGCCTCTTTCCGGTGTGGCTTTGAACTGCTGCAGTCTCTGCTTCCTCTGTCCCAGCCATGCCAGTGTACTTACGAACACCATAAAACACCCTCCTTGCATTCCCTTCTGAGTACCAAGAGGAAATTCTCATGTGAAGGCTCAGGTGGGTAGTGATGTTATATGCACCATGTATGACCACCATTAAACTAGAAGATACCGACACTAAATGCAGCCCAGCCAGCCCTAATGGATCCCCTAACGAGGACCATATGGCCGTAGGGGCAGCAGCCTGGACTATGCAACGGCCAGGACTCTCAGAAGGTGTTTGATTGTTAAAACATTCATTCAGCATACAAATCCGAATAATGCAGAGAAAAAGACAGAAAATAATAGATTTTGAAAAGTGATCCAAGAGAAAACTGATTTCTAGCTATTCAAAGGCTCTTCTGCCATTTGTCCCACCATACCTTTCACAGAGTAATATACATACCACATGAGTGAAAAACAAACAAACAAACAAACAAACAAACAAAACTCACAGTAACAGGGTTTAGATTATTCTTTTTCAAGGAAATTGGAAATCTAACCTCAGCTCTCTTTTCTCATGTGCTCTCCCAAGTACGAGCACTTTGTCTGCAAGAGCAGTTTGTTGAAAGCCAATATCCATGCCTGTGCCTTTCCTATTCAGAGATAAATAAGAATAAAATGTCAGTGACCCCTTCTTCTCATTTCCCTAGCTGCCCTGTCAGAACAAAGAACTAGGGCTGAGAAGCCATCCCAAAGTTCCCCACTGTTCAGTTCAGCTGAAAACTGTCCATAGCTTTCCACTGCAACATATCACTCACTGCCTAACTCACTAAAAATAGATTGTATTTCTTGCTCCACTGAAACCTGTACAAAAGAGCCAAAGCCTTGACAAATCTGCAGCAGAAGAGCCATGACTTTTTATGACCATGACCTTAAGTGACCATGTTAATTTACTCCTCTTCCTGGCTCCATGCCAAATCCCACTTGCATGATCCACACAACATGTCCAAGTTGTCCAAAGTAGACCAGGGGGATTTCAGTTTGCTGCTGTGTAATTAGGATCATAAAATGACAGCACTCCTCAGCATTAAGCCTAGCGCTATTGGTGCTGAAGCAGGAAAGAGGAGAAAAAAGAAAAGAAGAATGAAAGGACTCACAGAAACTGCCTCCCTTGCAGAAGAACTTTTGTCCCCCTGGACTGACAACAGCAAGCACAGCACAGACATCTGATCAACGTTCCTTTTTGGAGCACATCTATCTTTTCTCTTTCTTTTCTGCATTTAGTGCGTGAGCACAGACGTCAGAGCTGGCTGTAGGCCAGGAGTATATCCTGGGTGGCCTTGGTCCTTGTCACAGCCTTGGAAGCTGGGAAGCAAGGCTTGGTGGGGCTGTGAAAGCATGGCGGCAGCGAGGCGGTGTGGCTGACCCTATGGGAAAACAAAAGCATTTTCTACCATTGCAAGACAGATTAGAACAGCCTGCTTGCCTGATGCCACAGAGAGATTCCCTCCCCAACTCCCCTCCACCCCTCCTTTCACCCTGCTCCCCAGCAGATTCATGTCCATCAGACAGCTCTGAGGCATGGAGTAGGTACAATCACTTCCTATCAGACGGGGGCCTTGTGCTTTACATGTTGTTGAACTCTTCACAAATCTTTGGAAAAGAGAAGCACAAAATAGCCATACCATTTAAGTATAGTCACCTACAGGCCATGCACCAAACTTGAAGGGGACATGCACGACACAGGGGCCTACTTGCTCTCTCTCTTTTTTTTTTTTTTTCTTCTGGTAGTTTGAGTGGAGCATGAACAGTGTACAGGAGCAACTCAGCTGGTAACCAAGAGGTAACCGATATTTCTAGCAAGTACAAGTCTGAGTGGGATTAGGTTTCAAAGTAAACTTTTTGGTCTGGCCAGCCTCTTTGGAATTACAGAAAAACATATAAAAGACTGGAAAACACAAATGTATTTTAAATGACTGGTGTCCAAAAATGGAAGCATTGCAATTTTATTTTACATATATTTGTGAGTGAAAGTCATTTGTAATAACTTACACGTGTGCAATTTGCCCTAGATCCTATAGGTCATTGAAGAAGGGGAAGAAACAATCTTTTGGGGCCATAAAGTGGCAAGCAGAAATCCCCAGTCCTGTGTAGTTCCCATTTGTAGTTAATTTGTGGAAACCATCCTTTCTTTCCTTTACACACCATTTTTTTCCTCTCACTTATGTTCTCCTTTTCTGCTTTTCTTCCTCCTTACATAACACCTGTTCTGTAAAAAAACAACCACCACCACCACCACCAACAACAACAAAAAACCCCACCATGTTCTGACTTATTCACAGCTCCAAAAAGAATTATTTAATCAAAATATTGTAAAAAAAAATATGTTAATATAAACAGGAAAAGAAGCTTTTAATTAGACATAGGAGAAAAAGCAGATTAGCCCTAGGATCTCTTTTGTGGAGATCATTGGGCCATTACGGCAGCTATTTTCCTGATGTCTGCATGGACTGAAGCCAGCTACTTTTGCTCCTGCTGAAGAATCAGGTTAATCAAAATGATGACAGCCAAATGGACAGAGAGCAGGATTCATCCAGGCCTCTTTGTCTAAACTCCAGATGGAATTAAAAAGTTAAAGCACAGACAGCACATCCAGGATGGCCAGGCCCTCATGTGACAAGCCCTGTCTAAAAATCATTCCCATTAATTTGCAACTGTCAATCACCTAAGCATTCTGCTCTGAAACAATGGCTGGCCCCGGATCACAGCTTCTCCCCATCTCCTCACACCAGCACAGCAGAGAATTAGGGATTTTTTTCTTGATTAGTAAAGACTTTTTGGTGCAGTGCAACGGGCTTGGTGCAATAAAACAAGCTGCTTAAAAGCAATGGGATACTTCACACAGCCCCCACCCCCTATGAAAGAACAATTTAATGGATTACATTTAGTGGCTGCATTTGGTTTGTGTGAATAACAAATTTTTCAGCTTGGCAACCAAACTAAAAATAATGGGGGGAGGAGGGAAGCAAATTCATTGGTTTGAAGCAAAGTTAAAAGCAAGGGAAACAAAAAACACGTTTCACCACCCCACTGGAGAAGAAGGAGGCAGTGGCATCTCTTTTTTACCCAAGAGCTCATGGGTTATTGCTTTCGCCCAGGATGACCTTACCCATAGAAAAGCTGAACATGGGTCCCAGCCGCTGCTTCAGTGATTTCAAGGAGAAGTGTCACCAGGAGAAATTAGGAAAATCTTTCCTCAACTGTCTATGACCTACTGATTTCTACACTTTTTTCTTTTTTTAGGGGGGGAAGATAGGGGGTGGGGAGGAAGGGTAGCTGAGTTCAAAGTCAAACAAATAAGGAAGGGAATGATACAGGGTCTCCTGTTTTTTGTGAGTGCCCTAACTATGAAGATACAAAAAGAAAGGAGATGACAAAAGGTTCTCTCTCTCTCTCTCTTTTTTTTTTTTTTAACCTTATCATCCATATTTCCTGGGACAAAACAGTACAGAAATATTGGCCCAAATCCCTGAATAGATTTAAAGGTGACTAAAAATATATATTTAAAGGCACATTTAATATTATGAACAAAAATACTCCCTTGTTCTATTGTTCATTTTAATTCCATGACAATTAAATTTCTATTAGATTTCCCATCCAGAGAATTCTCTCTTTTTTTTTTTTTTTTTTCTCTTTTTTTCCCCAGCACATAACCAGTATCTTGAATTTAATTCAAGACTCAAACACATTTGTGAAATCAAATCACATTCATTTAAGATATGCAAAAAGCAAAAGAAAAGGAGACAAGAGGAATTTTGAAAAGTCGAAAGATATTATTTGAAATGTCAGGATGGCTTTTTTTTTATATAAATAAAATACTTAGAGTATTATGTTAAAAGAAAATAAAGTTGAAACAAACTTTTCAGATTGACTTCAAAGGAGGTTTTTTAAAAAGTTCTAAGAGTTTCTATTTCAGTTCCACCTAAACTGAGGATCTTTTTCCAATTGTTCAATCCAGCAACCAAACTGAAAACTCTTGTTCTTCCCAGCTCTTGATATAAAACAAAATAATCTCAGTACGTTGCTATGCTATCTGGATGACCCTGCCTTAAGAAATAAAGCCAGAGTCAGTAGCCATTTCCCTTCCCAAATTTGGCCTGAGTCATCGCCTTGCACATGCTTGGCTTTTTATGTTTGCCTGTCCAAAGTAGCATGCGCACAACGTCTAACATGTGTATAGCAGAAGGATGACATCACACGCTGCTTTATAGAATCATACGATGAAGATCATCTGTCATATACCATAAGCCACATAAAACTTATGTAATTTGTTGATCCACATTTCCCCTATTATTTAGACCCATGAAGTTTGTTGTCATAGAAAAGGGGAGAAACTATTATCAACTTGCATTTACATGTGATTTAACAGAAAATGATACTCTCTCACAATCCGTCTTTTGCTAAGAATACAAGAGAAAAGAAGGGAAATAAACTAGATGAAAAAGAAGGACTAAGGGTTTGAAAAATTACTTCGCTCCTGGGGAATGGTGCTTTTGAAAACGAATGCAGTCATTATCCATCTGGCTTACTAAATAGTTAGCAAAAAGTCCCTCTGAAAGGGCTGGCTTTACATTCATAACTGCAGCTTATTGGTCTATTGGCACTAGCGTGCCTAAACACAAGGGAAAGTCAATACTGTATCATTGCACTGCCTAGCTAACACCTGGAATATATTCTCTGGAGTGAAAACAGCAGGGAACTGACCAGAAATAACCTCTCTCATATTATTCCTTCAATTAGACCAAAACAAGTTTCCCTTTGAAAACTTAATAATAAACACTGCAGGTCATTCACTTGTTTGGAGCCCCTTTGGGAAAGCTGAGCAGATGGGTCCCCTTATCTAGCCCCCTCGCTGTCACAGAGACAACAGCTGCAAATCAGGACAGATATTGATTTTAATTGGAACCAACAGCATCTACATACCGTCTTAATATCCACATCTTCCTGGAGGAGAAAAAAAAAAAAAAAAAAAAAAAAAGTATCTCTTTAAAAGATTGGTTTGTTTTGTCCTGTCAGGTTGATTAGACAAAATGAGGTAATTCTCTGCAAGATGAACAATTATGCCATTTTTCAGGTTCACTGCTTAAGTAGATACACACAGCAAATCCCTAGGCAAACCTGAGGTCCATTTCAGAGCCTTTGTACATACAAGCAGCACAGATTAAAACATTGTTCATCCAAACCGAGGCAGTTATATTCTCATTATCAAACAGATTTGAGGTGTCGTTAGGGTCTCTTCAGTGGTTTTCACTGAGGCATAAGTATTCCTTAGCCGTGGAGAGAAGTAACAACACAAAGTGAACATCTACTTAAAATCAAATTATCTAGGACATTTTCACCACCCCTAGGGTAAAAGCAGTTCTCCTCATGAATCTTGTAAATTCATCAAGCCTCTTATTCCCCAAGGAACCTCAGATGCATTGCTATTCACCTTTAACAGACGCAAGGAAGCTTTTCCCCCCTTGCAAATACCCTTCCCATACGGCATGTTAATTCCCGCGAGGGAGGTGAGATGAACAGGTGCCATGGTTCTTGACTTAATTGCTGCGAAAAGTAGAGCACTAATAACGAGCTGTTCACTGCAGGCAGTTTCCATCCTGGCAAAGGAGCCCTGCCAATCTCGGGGGCGCCCACCAGCCCGTGGCACTGTCAGCCGGCCAGCTGCTAAGGCTGCCGGGGCAGGCAGATTGCAGTCTCGGCAGCCAGCCAGCCCCAGTAGACCTTTCAGGGCTGTCCTTGTCATCAGCCTTAGATTCATTCTTCCCAAGTGGCAAACAACATCACTCTCCATCCCCTGGGGACTGTAAGAAATGGCTTTATCACTAAGGGGGTGATCTTGGAGGACTGCTACAGACCCCGCAATAAGACATGTAGCAGCATCAAGAGGATCAGATCCTTGCCCACAGATGTCACTGTGGAGGCACGTGGGGGAGGCAACTGGGGAGTAAATGGGAGGGATCATGCAGGGCTTTCATTACCTGCTCTACTGTGGTGCCTGGTGGGTGAGGACCATCACAACATAGGTTGAAGGCAATGTAACTGTTCCTTCCCTGTCTCTATGTACTCCATGCATTGATAGGCACATCTGGACCTTTTTTTGTATATGCTCCAGAGAAAGGTGCTCATGGGATCCCTGGCACAGATGTCCAAAGGGTAATGCTCCTTGCCATGTGCCAGACAGCTCCAGGAGAAATTCACCCTCCACGAGAAGCATCCTTGCATGGCAGCAGATAACCTCTCAAGGGATATGGTATAGCCCATAGCTTGATTCATTTAAAACTAGATGTAGTAAGTGCCAGCAGATGAAGTGGAGATAACAACCAGGGAGAGGGGGGAGTTGAGGAAAGGACTACTGTCAGTCTCTGACATCTGTTCTTCTGAAATTGATGAAATCACCAGAAACAGCTGCCCTTTTGGCTAAGATTCAACAAATACAAGGGTTATTAGAGCTTTTGCAGGGCTGAAGAGGAACGCAGAGTTCCAGTGGGTCTCTTGCATCTCAAAAGTTGTGTAGCACACTCAGATCACTTCTCCCCTTCACTACCTGATACGCCTTTTAATTTCTCCTCATGCCACTCACCTCCAGTCCCCCTGCCAGACTGCCCTGTGAACTTGGAAAGCTTTGTTTCCTCAAGTGCATGCTTATCCTGCATGCAGGTTTTCCCAAGCTCTCACTGCTTCTGTTAAAAGCCCCCCTGGAGATAAACTACAAGACTAACACTAATTACCATAATAATTTGTTAGTGCATTGCTTTGATCTTTTCTCACCTACCAAGTAAATCCTATTCTACTCCATCTCCAAAAGTGTTAGATGTGATTACTGATAACTAATAACTAATTAACACAAGAGATGGAATTTTAAAGAATATATGACAGTAATTCGGATAAAAGTTTGATCTCTTGATAAACAAGGAAGTGGGCAAACTTATCACTTCCCAGGAGACACGTAATAGACCAGTTATTGCCAGAAATGTAATGTATAATGTGAATGGCTTACAGCTGCACTGCTAAGCCTACAAGATGTACTGTTCCCTAGCAGTTTTTATAGCAAACACCAGTACTTTTAAAAAGTAGCAAATCCAAAGTAATCATATTTTACTCTTGCAAGTGAACCATTAATTCATTTGATCAAGAAAAAAATAATAAATAAAATAAAAAATAAGATTTTTTATCTCCTTTCAGGATTAATTTAATTTGATTTCCACCTCAGAATAAGACAGTTTTGAGTGTTTTCAGTTTCCTTAGTGTGTCATCATTATTTCATTTTGTAGGATGTCTGTCAAGTTACACAGATGAGCTCTCACTGTACTTCTAAACATGTTAACTAGGATTTAGAATCAATTGGATGCATGTCTGGCTTTAGAGATTTTGACATCAAATCATGATAGGTAAAAGTGGAACGAAATAACAGATGAGTGTCTGGGAGCATCAGGATCTACATAACTGTGAGGCAGTAAGTCTCTGCATGACTGCTTCATGTTATCACCTGCAATATCTTGGATGTCAGAAGTCTTTGTTAGATGTTTGTAATTTGTAAGAAGCTATTCATCTGATATAATTAAAGGACAGTGAGATTACTAAGAAACTTTTTAGATTTTGGACACCTAATATTTTGTATTCATGGTCCCAACCAGGCTAATGAGATTTTTTCAGGGCAGATACAGCTGGTATTCAATGGTTAGGAAAACAGCGTTAACAAAAGAATATTATACTCTCACTTGTGTATACCTTACTGCATTATACTACAACACTTGAAGTGCAACATTAAAATATTGCTCCAGGAATTAAATGGTTCCTGAAACAGTAGTGTATTCCATACTGCCAGAAATGAGGGCGTTTGTGCAAAGGGTGTACCGTGTAGGTCTGCTTTCCTGTTGGTTCCAGTACATTTTCCACAGTACTTAGTGTAGAAGAGTGGTCTGAATCGCTGCAGTTAATAACAAGGTACACTCCTCCTCAGGGTTTAAAACATTCAATGAGGATTTGGCATGGTTCACATGCCCAACTGAGACATGCACAGGATCAATTTTCATAAGGAACTAGAGTTCACAAATGCTGCTGAAGAAAGAAAGGGTGCCTGTGGATGAAGGGGGATTAGAAAACGTATCTCCAGGAAATGTTTGCAATTATCTTCTGTTTTTGTTTCCTGCCATATCCTTATATCTTCAACTCCTCCTCTTGTCTCCCCCTTTCCTCTCTCTTCCCAATAGATAGAGCAGTGCCTCTGTGTGTGCTTGGGCTAAACTGATAGGTTTGATTTTGATGACATTTTTATTAAGGAAAGGAAAGGAAAGGAAAGGAAAGGAAAGGAAAGGAAAGGAAAGGAAAGGAAAGGAAAGGAAAGGAAAGGAAAGGAAAGGAAAGGAAAGGAAAGGAAAGGAAAGGAAAGGAAAGGAAAGGGAAAGGGAAAGGGAAAGGGAAAGGGAAAGGGAAAGGGAAAGGGAAAGGGAAAGGGAAGGAAAGGGAAGGAAAGGGAAGGAAAGGGAAGGAAAGGGAAGGAAAGGGAAGGAAAGGGAAGGGAAGGAAAGGGAAGGAAAGGGAAGGAAAGGAAAGGAAAGGAAAGGAAAGGAAAGGAAAGGAAAGGAAAGGAAAGGAAAGGAAAGGAAAGGAAAGGAAAGGAAAGGAAAGGAAAGGAAAGGAAAGGAAAGGAAAGGAAAGGAAAGGAAAGGAAAGGAAAGGAAAGGAAAGGAAAGGAAAGGAAAGGAAAGGAAAGGAAAGGAAAGGAAAGGAAAGGAAAGGAAAGGAAAGGAAATAAATCTTTTTGTCAGAGGTAATTTTTTGTGTTTCTTTCATCAGAAATACATTATTAAGACCCAAATACTTTTCTCCTCAGTCTCAGTACCAGCCCTAGCACAGCATGCTACTACAGAAGATTCTTGCATGACAAATTACATCAGAGCAGAGCAATATATCATCAGATCTGAGCCATGACCACTACATTCATCCAAATGGCCGAGTCCACAGATCATTTTAGGCCTCACTAACATTAGAGCATTCAGTATGCAGAGTGTGATTTATTAATCTGAGGTTTGTTTAAATAAATAGACTTTGCAAACTGCTATGTGCAGACAGATCCAATCACATACAGACTCTACTGTATGATAATGTGCACAGCTGAGAAATAATTCTTACCCATTTGGCAAATTAGATGACACATTTTCTCCTGTTGCCCCTTTGAGAAATACCAACGAGAAATACCAATATAAAACTGATGCCTATTTCAGTCATGGGAATGTACATTTAAACAAGAGTGGCATAATATTTTTTATATACACTTTTGAAGTTGAATGGCCAGGGCATCTACTAGTACTGCAGTTCAGTTACTAGGTTAAAATATTGTTCAACATCACTGGTATAAATAAGCACATATCACTTATTAACAATATACTTGAGTTTGAATAGAGCCCTGAGACAAAGAATAGATAGCCTGTGTGTGGGCAGCTTCATTACCACTGCTTCTATGATATTTGAATTTGACCTCCTGATCTTTGCAGGGCTATAATGCAATTTAATTCAGTCACTCCAGATTTCATCTGAGGTTCCCTTCACTAAGAAAGGAATTTAGTTTGATGTGTGCTTGAGTTAAAAATGCTGTGAAAAAGTCAGGCAAATGTTCCTCTCATTTATCCCTGTTCAGCTCTAACAGAACCCATTGGCATAAGCAAGAGGAGAATTTTGTTCATTGTCTCCCCATACAACTATGTGTATGTCGTTCTTAATGACTGGAATCAGAAGAAAACTGGGCAAAAGAATGGAAAATTGGTCTCTCAGGTCATTTCTAATGATCTATAAAAATAAAGGCTCTGTTAGCTCTTTCTCAATTCTAACCTGATTGATTGCTGATGGTTTTGGAGGTAGGAAGGTGCCTAATCTACTGCACACACTCCGAGGTGAATGCTGAGATAATAACAATACACGAGAAACTCTGCTCCCTATTAAAGAGGCCTTTTTCTCAGAAATATTTATCCTTATTTAACTCATTGCAATTGCCAAAACATGGCTAACATTTGAGATGCGAGCAGAAAAGTCCTCCTGATCCAAGAAACTTATTTCTCCTTTGTCTAGCTATTTTAGGACTGAAGGAGTCAGTTTGCAGGCAAATCCCAGTTTCTTTGTGAAGGAGAAAGCTGATATTAGTGAATGTCTAGTGAGACTAATCATTACAGATTTGATCTTGTAAACCCTGTAGCATTACAGAGCAGCAGTACCTGTAAAATCAAGGCAGCATTACCTTATCAGATGAGCCCTGACTCCAAAGCTTATCATATGATGCTGTGGCTAGTCTAGTCCAGTCTACCTGAGCTTGTCTTTCTCTCTCTTCTTTCTAAGTACTGAAAACTATTCTAGAGTCCCTGCATGACCAAGGAAGAGAAATAAATGGAGACAAAATTTCTCTGAATTTAGGTTTTGGTTAAGATCCTTCTTCTAACTCCAGTCTTCCATAACTGGCTCAAGAAAGAGTCAGAGCATAAGTCAGGGTGTCAATGCCTTCTTCTCTCCTCTGGAAGCACTTACTTCCAGTTACTGTTTGCTGAAGTAATGGAGATTTATTAACCTGCCAAATGTAAGAATACCCTTAAGTCCAAACTACAGGCATGCTACCTGACAGGATACCTGATCTCCAGTTCTGATCTCAGGCCTGTTCTTCCCCATGTGGTACAATATGAATGACTTAAAGCCTTCCAGAAGCTTCCTTCTCTGAGTCATGTTCTCTTGACGGCCTTTGGAGAGCCTAAAGTCATTTTTTAATGTTTTGTGCTCTTCGCTAGCAAATGTGACGCCCATCTACAAGAAGGGCCGGAGGGCAGACCCGGGAAACTACAGGCCTGTCAGTTTGACCTCAGTGCCAGGAAAGCTCATGGAGCAGATCCTCCTGAGAGTCATCATGCAGCACTTGAAGGGGAAGCAGGCGATCAGGCCCAGTCAGCATGGCTTTATGAAAGGCAGGTCATGCCTGACGAACCTGATCTCCTTCTATGACAAAGTGACGCGCTGGGTGGATGAGGAAAAGGCTGTGGATGTGGTCTACCTTGACTTCAGCAAGGCTTTTGACACCGTCTCCCACAGCATTCTCCTCAAGAAACTGGCTGCTCGTAGCTTGGACTGGCACATGCTTCGTTGGGTTAGAAACTGGCTGGATAGCCGGGCCCAAAGAGTCATGGTGAATGGAGCCAAGTCCAGTTGGAGGCCAGTCACTAGTGGCGTCCCCCAGGGCTCGGTGCTGGGGCCGGTCCTCTTTAATATCTTCATCGATGATCTGGACGAGGGCATCGAGTGCACCCTCAGTAAGTTCGCAGATGACACCAAGTTAGGTGTGTGTGTCGATCTGCTTGAGGGTAGGAAGGCTCTGCAGGAGGATCTGGATAGGCTGCACCGATGGGCTGAGGTCAACTGCATGAAGGTCAACAAGGCCAAGTGCCGGGTCCTGCACCTGGGGCGCAATAGCCCCAAGCAGAGCTACAGGCTGGGAGAGGAATGGTTGGAGAGCTGCCAGGCAGAGAAGGACCTGGGAGTGATGGTGGATAGTCGGCTGAATATGAGCCAGCAGTGTGCTCAGGTGGCCAAGAAGGCCAACGGCATCCTGGCTTGTATCAGGAACGGTGTGACCAGCAGGGCTAGGGAGGTGATCGTCCCCCTGTACTCAGCTCTGGTGAGGCCGCACCTTGAGTACTGTGTTCAGTTTTGGGCCCCTCGCTACAAGAAGGACATGGAGGTGCTTGAGCGGGTGCAGAGAAGGGCAACGAAGCTGGTGAGGGGTCTGGAGAACAAGTCCTACGAGGAGCGGCTGAGGGAGCTGGGCTTGTTCAGCCTGGAGAAGAGGAGGCTCAGGGGCGACCTTATCGCTCTCTATGGGTACCTCAAGGGAGGCTGTAGCGAGGTGGGGGTTGGCCTGTTCTCCCACGTGCCTGGTGACAGGATGAGGGGGAATGGGCTTAAGTTGAGCCAGGGGAGTTTTAGGTTAGATGTTAGGAAGAACTTCCTCACTGAAAGGGTTGTGAGGCACTGGAACAGGCTGCCCAGGGAAGTGGTGGAGTCACCATCCCTGGAAGTCTTCAAAAGACGTTTAGATGTAGAGCTTAGGGAAATGGTTTAGTGGGGACTGTTAGCGTTAGGTCAGAGGTTGGACTCGATGATCTTGAGGTCTCTTCCAACCTAGAAAATTCTGTGATTCTGTGATTCCTTGCCTTTAAAAATGTAAGCTGTATTCTGCTTCTGATGCTAAGTGCCATTTCAGAGGGGAATGCAAAATCCTCCCTCATGTACTCTGGTGTGTTTTGAATGTGTGGAAGGAAGGACCAGTATTTTTCATACTTCAGGCTTTGAATCTTAAGATTTAATTAATCATCTAAATCATGGTCAGTATAAATGAAAATTCCGTGAGAGTTCATTTAGTTATGTTTCCGTCTGGTATCTCTCTCTCTCTCTCTCTTTTTTTTTTTTTTTTTTTTTTTTTTTTTTTTTTTTTTTTTCCCCTACCATTCTTCTATCCATGAGACAGAAATGCAGAAAATACATTTTGAGAATTTTTTTGAGAATTATTAACTTGATCAGAGACAAAATTGCTTCCTGGTAAGATGCACTTTAATGCTTTTTAAAAAATAATTAATGAAATATTTTAATTTAATTATGTTATTCTGAAGAAGACATATATACATATGAAAGTAGGATATTGTATAGGTCTGTATGTATGATAATGGGTAATTCATTAAAAACACATTCTTCATCCTTCCTGCCCTTGGAAATGTGAAAGGTTAGCCTTTTAGAGTTACCACCTGTGAGATGAGGGATCACTAGTTCCTTCTTCCTCGGAAGGACCCACATTGCTTATTCTTGCTGTAATGAAAAGTTGATTGATGGGTGTCAACCCCCATGCTGTTGACATGCTTATCTAACCCCGATTTATGCAACAGGTATGACCTCCTCCAGCCAGATGGTTTGAGTCCTGCATCCACTGTAAACTTCCACCACCCCCTCAGCATGCTCACCCGTTGGCAGCAACCTATATGTCTGTCTGTCAATGGCTCTGTAATGAGACCAATTTATTAGGTTACATAATCCTACCTCTCTAGGAAAGGGGGGAAAAATTGCACAGTGCACTGGAAGAAATCTATCCTGGCTTCAAATTCTCAGGACTGTGAGAGGTAGTTTCTTTTAATCTTAAAAACAAACAAAAACAAACAAACAAACAACAACAACAACAAAACAGCAAAACAAACAAACAAACAAACAAAAAAACTGCCATATTTGAATGTTTGAAATTAGTTCACTTCAGGGTAACCCCGCAATATTTTCTGACTCCTATGGCTTACTGTTTTATTATATTCAGGAGGGATCTGAATCAAATTGCTAGATACAGACTGCCCTGGGCTTTGTGGAAGGTCAGACCCAATCCAACCAAGTAATTTTTTAGCTGATATGGCTTTAGTGCAAGTCATTTTACCAGCAACTGTTGTTTCCTATAAAAAGTGTACAAGCTGTTTTCATTGGAGAACTTTGCTGCTTCATTTTGTATTTCATTACCGGAGATGCTCAAGAAAAGAAGAATCTAGGTAAATCTTCAGAGTGATGCTTATTTTACATGCAGGTTTGCAACCTTTGGGTTGTAGTGACAAGGCTGTTCTAGAGGCATGTATGAGGCACTTTATAAAAGATGGTCACCCTGCACCAGGTCCAGCTCCAAGAACTTGCAGAGTAAATAGGTAAGTTAAAAACAAGAAAGACAACATGGAATATCCAAGTAAATTTCAGGAAAATTATTGCTAACAAGTTGTATGGCAGAAATGCCCACACACTCTAGCTAATCTCAAGATCCTGTTGTGCTAACTACTTCAGTGACAGGCAAACTCAGATTGAGGCCATGTAGTAACATAAATTTGAAGCATTTTTCCCCTGGATCAATGTGTACTTTTGTGTAGTATAAAATAAGCGCCCAACACTCCACGTAAGGACTACATCTCCCTACTAAATAAAATGAGCTAAGGACCATTCTCTACCAAGCTGGTATAACAAAGAGATTTGCATCCAATCTTCCTATCAGTCTCTTACTCATTCTTGCTCACTCCTGAACTGTGTCTGGGAACTGTTTGGAAGAGTGCTTTTTGGCACAGTCCAAACCTAGACTAAAAAGTGGCATAACAAATTAATAGTAGAAGTGATCATGTGCCAGTATTCTGACACTGTTAATCTACTACTACAGAGGTAACAAAATTGGCTACAACTGATTTACCTACGGTTCAAGATACAAGCTTCCAGCCAGGTCAGCCAGCTATAAAACAGGCATATGAAAGCATAGTGAACAGGCTCTAAAATTCCCACTCAGTGTCTTACTTTAGAGCACCAAAGCACAGATCTGGAAATTAGTTTTTTAATATGTAGCAGCAAAGCAATCTTGCCTGTGCCTAAATCCAGGATTTCTATGTGTATGTAATATATTACAAAACAGTAAATGAATTCATGTCATGTGGACTCTCTTATTAAGTTTTGGGTTTGGGCCAAACATTAGAATACAATGCAACAAGCTTGAATGCAACAAGAAAAATTGCAACAAAAAGATGCAGCTTCTGGCTTCACTGCTCAAACCCAGGCTACCAGCTCCCCTAGTGGAAAGTTTTCTGCATTGAACTTGAGTGAAAATTCCTCTATACGAATGCCTGGATCGTGAATTTACAGAGACGCAAAAATAACCAGAGCACTCACTAACCCCAGAGGGCATTGATGCTGCATTACCATCCATTCCTTGTCAGACCTAACATATTTATTATACAGAACATCTTTGGGAAAGGAGCAGACATCATAGTGATTGGTGAACAAAAGCGGAAAAGAATAAACACAGTACAATGGATATCACTCATGCAGAGTAATTCATCTAACAGACAGAAACAAGGGAAATATCCCCAATCAAAACTATCTGCTCCTTAAGCCTAAACATTCAATAACTTCCCAGCTTTGGAATGTATGTGCATCTCCTCCCTGGGCTTCCTGTGGTTTACATTATCATTTGCAAGGTATATTATGACAAGTTATTTACTTTGGGCCGTAGCCCTGAGGCATTTGGGTGTCTTTCCTTTCAAAGAATGTCATAAATAAACATGAATAATCTGCATAAAGGGAGATGACTTTATCATATAACAAGTCAGAAGAGCAGGCTGTGCTCCTCCCCACACAATTCCCTACATGTATGTCCTTTTGTCTGATTACAAAGGCTGTAAGCTTTTGTGTGCCTGTTAGGTAAGCAAACAAAGCTTTCCTGCTATATTGCATAGCACTGCATTCATCTTTAAACAGTGAGATACTCATTTAAGTCAAATAGTTTTTAGCAATGAAAGCTATTTTTCTACTGTCAAGATTATTGTTTTTATGCTATGCTAGCAGATAAATAATTGTGCAGGCAATAAACAAGCAATTCTATTTAAAACAAGTAGCACTTGTCAAATAACAGTTCCTCAACACTACTCTCTGGCATCCCCCAGCATTATCTCATAAGGCAAGAGAAAGGGGACAAGGGAAGCTTTTAGATTAAACAGCATGGACTCACCATAGCCCAGCTCCCAAAATAGCAGAGAGAAAGGCAAAAATAGTTAGACATGCTGATTGCATTGTTATAACTTAAATTGTATTCAGATGCGAACTCTGACGTGCCAAAAACAGTAAGAGCTGTGCATGAAAGATCAGAAAAGTGACATCTGGTATTGGATGCCCCGCCAGACATGACTAATACCATTGGTATTGTGTAGGCTTTGCCCTTCCTAATTTAATAGTCAAATGTAAAGATTAGGCCCCCACAGCTCCTTACAGTATCACGAGAGCCTGGTTTACTGTATGTCTAAGTAGAATTCCCTACTACCCTTCTCCACAGATCTCCACAGATGGGCTGACTTTGAATAGGCGTGTATATCTTTCATATTGCTATGGACAGTTCATCTCATTACTTCCAGCTGGTGGATTTACAACCGAACCATATGACTCCATCCATTATTAGTGGGAAATGAAGGAAATTTGACCACTAAATATTGATTTTATGCAAGAGCAACTTTTTACTGCACAGTATGCAATGTATATATGCAATTAGGCCCACACTTCAGCTTCATTTTCATTTAAGCTGGAGTTATAACTGTAGATTTACAATACATTATTAACTGCAATACTCAAGTATTTTAAAATCTTTGACTTTACTTTCATGAATATCAAAACCAGCCAATATTAAGATATTAAAACTGTACCTTCCTCTTTCCTGAAGTTAGTCTCTGAAGTCAGGAGCGCAGATAAATATATATATATATATATTTAAGCAGCCTGATTCTTCCTCTGTAAGTTTCAATACTTCTTGCTGCCAGACCAGACTAGCTAGTGGCATTTTTTAACTGTTCATATAGTAAAACAGAATAATAATATGCAGTTTTCCTCGACCTCTTTACAGACATAGTTTTTAAAATATTTTAAGTTACGAACTGTAGTTATTTGGAGAGATTGTGCCATGCAAAACCAGCAGGCTTTTTCCAAGTCACAAAGAAAACTGAGGCAAAGCTAACAGAAGAACAGCATCCTGTCATATATCCTACCCTCTGTGTGAGCGAGCTGTACCAATAGACATGCAGATAACAAGGTCTTTGAAACAGTTAACCATGCTTTTGTTACATGTCAAAGCATGTAATGGGAGTCCTGAAGGGATGACAGGGATGATGTGGATGATAACCCTGAAGGATCACAGGAACACTGGTCCACAAGAGAAGCAACATGTAAAATTCTGCAGTGAAACAACCATCTAAGGCAGAACTTCCCAAGGGCTGGAAATGTGAGGGCCAGCATGACATTTCACCTGAGGAAGACTTCACCTGTTTTAAAATTACTTTTCTATTTATTTATTTACTTAATACTTACTTCATACTTTATTATTTTTCTAACTAAAAGGTAGGTACAACTACTCAGACAAACTTGGACATGAAATTAGATTGAGCTGAAATACCATAACATCTCTCTGCAAACACTTGCTTCACAGTAAGTGTGATAGAGCTTAAAAAACTAAACAAACAAAAAACCCCACACAGGTTCAAATTTTGTCACTTCATTGGTGCAGAGTAATACAACTGCTCTAACATGTGAGGTACAATTCATGTACCTTGCTGACCTATAACATTGACCTTTTACTTCTTATAACAGAATAGCACAATTATTCTTGTTAGAATTTGCTGCAGGAACACTGCACATTCCCTTGGGTGTGAATTAGCTCTGTATACATCTGTAAGCTGATAGTCTTCACACAAAATCATTTAAAACTGATAACTGAAAGTCTGCTAGCAAACCATAAAAAGCCTACACAAAGGATCCAAACAATAATCTAGGCATCAAATAGAAACTCCATGTTGAATCAGGCAGGCTTAACCTGAATATTATCAATACTGAAGAGAGAAGAACAAACCTTACGATTCAGAGGTTCACTTTGGTTTGGCTAAGGACCCAATATTTGAACATTCATTTGGGTTTCATCCAGACTGCCTGACCATCTTTGATCTTCAAAACTGGCCTGGAAGTCTTGCAAAAACAGGGTATTCTTGTGAAACTTCCAGTAATTTTTCTTTCTGGTTGGGCTTGAAATACCATAAAAGTAGTCTTTTTTGTGGTATTTCACTGGGTTGTTTAACTCCATGCACAGTGTCAGTGCTCAATAAATAATACATAAGTGTAGTCTTTCAACACTTCCACTTCCAATCCTGATCAGACATGGGAAGTGAAGATGAGTGGTAAAAACAAAAGAAATTGTCAAGTCAAGTCTCAAAATCTCTTTAACATTTGGTATTCTGTGGTTTTGAAGCCAGAAAAAGAGGCTAATGTGAAGCTTCATGGCTGCTGTGCAATAACAGTCACTGCCATCACTGGAAGAAAAAGATATGGTTTTGTTGGCTATGGTCAGGGATGAGAAGGGCCATAGGAGAGCCCTTCCAAAATCCATACTATTTACAGGGTTGAAGTTTTAAGCTAGTACTCCGAATGACAAAACATATCCCTTCTCTTTTAACACCCAAGAGTTCTCAAAAGTCAAACAGAGCTTTCCAGTCATTTAGGCACTCAATGTTTTCTCCTTTATTTTCAATGCCTTATATCACACTTTTAAAATCTCTGCATAAATCTCTGGCTCCTTGTAAACAAAAGGGTAGCTAAGATGACACTTTTTTATGACATTATTGCTGATAGGGGTAGAGAAAGGAGGGCTATCTGTGTGACAGTTGGCCACCACAGACAACCTGATTTCTTAAGAACAAAATGTTTCAAGGCCTTAGACAACAGACATCAGATTTAGGGAGAGGGGGATGCAAACTGCCCTGGGACATTTGAATGATTTGCATATAACCCACTTGAGAATTGCTTCAGTCATTATTAAAACTCTGACTTGGAACAATTAAATAGAACAAGCTGGTATTTCTCTAATTTGGAAGTTAGACATTTTTTATATTTTTCTGTTGATGCTTGTCCTAAGTTCTAAACAACAAACATGACCATTTTTCTTTTGGAGCAGAAAAAAATTAGCCTAATACTGACTTTTTTTTTCTTTCTTTTTTTTTTTTTTTTTTTTTTTTTTTCCCTGTTAGGGCCTCAAATCACAAAGACATGAAAACATGATTTTTTTTGCACTTGCTTTCCAAGTTATGCTAATTTGTTTCTCTGTCTCCTAAAAAATTCTACATCCAAGGAAAATGAAACACTTTGTTTAAAAACATTTAAGCCACAAATATGAGCAAGTGCTACTAAATTTTACGATACATTCCATCTAATTTAATATGATAGAATACTAAGCATATGCACTTATACATATAGTATATGAAGAGAATAAACCACTCCACAATTAAAGCTAATATATGCATAGAGACACACACTTATACAAATGCAGGTAAATATTACACCTATTCTGTAGCTTACTTATATATAATTGTATTGTACTGAAAACAAAAATGCTCCATTATACAATTTCCTGTAGAGTAAGGATAAAATGAAGATAAATATTCATTAAAATACCTATTTAACTTTTCTTTCTTCAAAGGGAAAAATGTTGACAATCTGACTCAATGTCATACAGCAATAGCATCTGTTAGTAAGAGATGTATTTTGTATATTTGTAATTTGACTGTCTACTTCAGGTTTTATAATGCATCATGTTCAGATTTGTAGCTGAACACTGACATGACTAAACATCCTGGAACAAGCTTTGATAATCAAAACTGTGTATCATAGCAGACTGTCTCCTCTCATGAGAACACAACAAAATGTCCATTAACTTTAAATTACCTTATATACAACAAAAGAAAAGCCTCAATTCCAAATGGACTCAAGTAAGGGGTTTTGCTTTTCAACATATTAATAAGTTTAAAAATGTGGGAGTGGCTTAGTACTTTAATTCTCATAGTCTTTTGGATGCAAATAATGTGACTAGATGAGTTCCAAGGAATCTATAATATGTGAGCTTAAAATAATCTCACTTTGTCACTTCAGCTGTCAACTTAAACTATCCATCCCACAGCAAAATGTGCCATTTTCCATTGCAATGGAATTACAATTATCACAAAGCTCACTATATCAGACTAAACCCACTGCCATTACAAACTTCTGTTATTAGAATTTGTACTGACACAGTCCCATCATGCATGCTTGCCTATTGCTACTGACTATGCTGCTGAGGTTCTGAACTCAGGCAGGAGGGCAGTAAGCAGTGGCCAGGAACCAGTCACACCCTGAACCACTTCTAGCAGAGTCTTCGGAGTGTGTGTAATTTAGGCTTATCTATCACAGTTTTGAGATTACGGAATACCACCCATGTTGTGTCATCTCATTTCTATGCAGAAGAGTTCAAACCTTTTTTTAGTATTCCACATCAGGACAGCATTTTGTCCTTCTGAGTACCCATGTAAACCACCTCTCTAGCCATCCCAGGTCTTCTGCATCCTCTTTGGTGGGGAGGAGCAAGGCTCAATGCGCGCTTTCAGAAGGGGTAACACCAAGGTCTTTGATATACACTGGAAAAACAAAAATGTCCACTTCATTCTCCAAGAGGGATCGCTGAATTGATACTGCTGTTTCTCTCAATAATTTTTTTATTTCCATTTGTCAACTCCAAGGTTATCATTCTATAAATAAAATTAGGATTGTTACTTTTCCAGGTGTGTTTATCTACACTGATTTTTTTTGCTGCCATTTATTTCTCCAGCTCTCAGCATTGTGTGCCCCTGGTAGTTTATCAAAGACAGATTTACTGCCCTAAGTAAATCAGCATCAGCAGCAAACTTTGTCATCTCACTGTTCCCTGTTCCCTGAATCGTCTATGAAAGCTGTACCTTGTCGTTTTCTGCTCAGTACCACATACTACTGTGGTACTCTATGCATAACCTCATGAAGTATGAAAAGTGACATTTTTTTCCCTGTCCATTTCTTCCAAATTTTTAACCAGATATGTATCTGTGTGAAGATCTTCCTTCCTATGTTATGGTAGTTTAGTTTCTGTAGAAGTTTTTAGCAAAAGACACTGTTACACCCAAAATATTCCAATTAAATAATGCAGTCTAGAAAAAGAAATATATTTAAACATGTATTTCCCTTTGGTATTTCTTAAATATACAAAATTAAATGGAACTTCAGAAAGGCCTTGTTTTTATGTCATCTACCTGGACTTGTGAAAAGCATTTGATGCTGTCTCATATAACTTCCTTTTCTCTAAATTGGAGAGATGTAGATTTGACGGATTGACCATTCAGTAGATAAGGAATTGGCTGGAAGGTCGCACTCAAAGAACTTCAGTCAATGGTTCGATGTCCAGGTGTAGACCAGTGATGGGTGGTGTTTCTCAGCACTGGTATTATTTAATCTTCGTTGGTGACATGGACAGTGAGATTGAATGCTGTCCCAGCATGTTCACAGATGACACCAAGCTATGTGGTGCAGTCACCACACTGGAGGGAAGGGATGCCACACAGAGGGACCTGAACAACCTTGAGATGTGGGCCTGTGTGAACCTCATGAAGTTCAACATGTCCAAGTGCGAGGTCCTGCATCTGGGCCAGAGTGATACCAAACACAAATACAGGCTGGGGTGATGAATGGATTGAGAGTAGCCCTGCAGAGAAAATCACAGTGCCCTACATACACCAGACTTTTACATAATGACTAATGACCAGACATTAACACATAATGACTAATGCTTGTGAACAGCAGGTTTTTCATCCAGCCTGGACAAAACCTTATTCGGCAGTGCCATACTAGAACACCAGTCACAGCAACCTCCGTATTAACTTGCAATATGTCCCATAAGCCGGTTTGTGTTCATCTTGAATAGTTACACCTTTGTCATTTCATTCAGTGAAAAAAATGGTGCCTTTTTCCTTCACGGTTTTGTAATAGCCAGACTGGCTAGTGAGTGAGGCAGGCTTGTCCTTTGCATCACCAGCTTATTATATAATAGGAAACACATGAAGCAATTTTAGTTTATTATTTCTTCACTTGCCAACATGACTTTGGTGTAACTAATAAAATACAGAATATTTCTCCGTGTTCTTTATTATAAACTATTAAAAAACAAAACAAAACAAAACACAACAACACTTTTTTAAGTAAAATGAAAAAGTTATTATATATTGGCCACGCTGGCATATAACAACTTTTCTTCCCACTTCTGTTCTTAATAGAAAGGAAAAAGGACATATTACTTTCATAATAACTTGATTACCTTATGGGCCAGGCCCTTCCTCCAATTTGTGTAGTTATTGCCTTGTAAATGGATGTAGTGTTTATTTAGCAAGATGCAGTTAAGTTGTAGTGCTTTACATTAGTGATCATGCCAAATCAAGCTACTAATGAAAATCCACTACTGAGAAATGATAAAAACTATTAAAAAAATATGTGAAAACACAAACTGTTGAATATAACAATGTGCTAATCTGAGGAGCATCCTACTTAGGTCTTTTCAGTAATGTTGCCAGAAAGATTAAAAAAAAAAAACAACAACAACAAAAAAAAAAAACTCTTTACCTCCAGAAAACTTATATTCTTTAAATTGTCTTTACTAAACCTCTAATCACTCAGTGTTAGTGAAATTTCACAGGACTTAGTTAGAACTTTCTTCCTTTAACCCCAACAATCTGTGATTTTCCATGTTTTCTAGCAGATTTAATTTCTGTGACTAAAGGCAAAGTACCTCACGAGTTTCATGTTGCATTGCTAGTTTCCAACCACTTGTGATTGACTTGCTGTGATGCACAGTTCAATTTTGTTCTAACTTTGCCCTGAACAGGATACAACAACAGAGTGATCTACACTGCTGAACCATAACCCAGCTATTCCCTCTGTGCTGATTTCCCATTCAGAAGAACGAAAAACCTCAAGTTTCTACTGAAAAAACTGGGGGTTCTGATAGCTGTAAAGTTCCACACTATTTCAGATAATGTGCACAGTATTTAAATAATGTAGAATGTCTGAACTTACATTTCTGTTAGATCCATGTTCAGATGCTTCTCAGGCAAGTAAACTAATGTTTATGTTTTTATTGCAACCTGAAATGATAAATAACATCTCCTACTTTGGGTGAAGATCATTATACCACTCACATCAAGCTTTCATTTTAGACAAATGCTCTTGGTCTTTTTCTGTGGTTGGAAACATAGAATGTTGAATGTCCAGCAGGCCACACGGCCACAAAAGCCTCAGTATTGACAGAGATAGAAAGTAAGTCTAGTCCTTTCATTGGAACAATTATGATCTGATGAAAGAATTATACAGCTTTTCACATGAACTGGGACAGAATTATTTTTAAAAAGGAGCTTCAAAGATATTATAGAGGCCTTCAAACCCTCCACAGACCACTGGCAATCCACAGAGAGTCAGCTGTTATTCTCATTTCCAGCTAAGAGAAACAAAACAAATGGGAGGAGATGAAGAACAAAAGCAGACAATGCAAGTGTTTTGTTTTTCAGAGAGGGAAAAACATTTATCACACTCAATACAGTACAAATGCATAAACACTTTCCTAGTATTATTTTTCTGTGTAAGCAACCACTGTCATTGCCACAGGGTATTATGTGAGTGTGCATAACAGAGGAGGTAGTCCACATAGTTCTGAAAGGGTATTGGATACCAGCTCTTTTACAGAGAGATTACCCACTTTAATAAATGTTTTTACACGCCTCCCAATGGAATTTGAAGAGAATTTTTAATATCAGTAATTTCTCAGACATAACCCTCATAGCTTTTTATGCCCGGTTTGGGGTAATAAAAGTTTAATTTCCTTAAATTCTTCTATGCCCAATTTTCCTTCCACCATACTGAGAAAAAAAAAAAAAAAAAAAAAAAAAAAAAAACATTTAAATAATACTTAAGGAAAAGCATTCTATCACATTAGCCGTAACAGATGAAACGATCAAACATCAAATAGCAAATGCTATTTAGCAATTGGGAAACCAGTCTAAACAAGTTAATAGAATATTTTTTCAGTCTCTGACAGAATGATCAATGGTGAGGATGTGGCATATAAAACTATTTGTTAAAAAATGCAACTTGCTGGGAGTCTGTGTGGGATAGCACATAAGCTGCAAATATCAAGTGTGATCTCTTGTCTTAGGCTATAGGGCACACATCCCATTGGGACTTCTGTGTTCAGCTGCCAACCACTCAGACTTTCATATTATAATATTATCCTGTATCTAAGACATAGTGCAATTAGGAGTCTCCAACATTCTTCAATTCATTGCAGTTTCACTTAGTAGTTGTACAAAGCCACTGCAGCACAAAAAAAAAAAAAAAAAAAAAAAAAAAGTGCAGATCCTGCATAGTATAAAAATGAATGCCTTCTGTCTCAGATTTTCCAAAAACAGTGATAATTCTGAGTGAGTTTGTTTCTGGAAAATCAAGACACTGCAAAATCAAGACCAAAAGTGCTTATATTTAGGCACTTTGAAATGGAGGTAGCCTAGCTCACCAGACTTCTGATTTGATTTTACAAAAGTTGTCAAGAGTTATGATTTTTGGCAGCTAATGAAACTTTTGATGTCCAAGGTTTTAAGTCTTTTTTTTTTTTTTCCCCTTTTCATTTTGGAATCAAAGGTGTGTCGTGGTTTAACCCAGCCGGCAGCTAAACGCCACACAGCCGTTCGCTCACCCTCCCCTCCCTCTCTGGGACGGGGGAGAGAAATGGAAAGTGAAGCCCATGAGTTGAGATAAAGACAGTTTAATAAGACAGGAAAATAACAATAACAATAACAATAACAATAACAATAATAATAATACAATGATGATAATACTACTACTACTAATAATATGTACAAACAAGTGATGCACAATGCAATTGCTCACCACCCGCTGACCGATGCCCAGCCTAACCCCGAGCAGTCCGGCCCACCTCCCCCGGCTAGCCACCCCTAAATATTGTTTAGCGTGACGTCAGATGGTATGGAATACCCCTTTGGCTAGTTTGGGTCACCTGTCCTGGGTCTGTCCCCTCCCAGCTCTTGCTGCACCCCCAGCCTGCCCATTGGCAGGACAGAGCAAGAAGCTGAGACATCCTTGGCTTAGTATAAGCACTGCTCTGCAACAATTAAAACATTGGGGTGTTATCAGCACTCTTCTCATCCTAAGCCAAAACATAGCATTCTACCAGCTACTAGGAAGAAAATTAACTCTGTTCTAACTGAAACCAGGACAAGGTGCAAAATGGTTAGGAAGTGAAATACATTGCCAGGACTATTGGAGGATGTCAGCCAAAGTATCTCTTCTGTGTCTCAGTGAGTTTCTGCTGCTAAACTCTAGAGTCTTGTTTGGAAACACAGCTGGTTCACAGGTCTGTTCACAGGGTGAGGAAGCATGAAACCACTGGCCCTGGTGGCTTAGGATTTCCTGAAACATACTTCAATTGCATCTGCTCTAATCAGCTCAATGGTGCCAGGAATTGTTCCTGGGCATTAGAAACTTGATTGCCCACAGAAAAGCAGAACAATCCCAGTAACAATTTTGCTATAGGCAGCTGCCATTTTCAAAAAAATACATATCTTCGGGTATGATCTGGAAATTAACGTGGCCTACATAATGTTCCCAGCAGGCAAACAGGCTGCAGCTACTGTGCAGTGGAGAATAAGAGATCTTCATAATATGGGCATAGGATCTTCTATCTCAATAGACTTTAATGCCAGAGAATGGTCTCAAGAGCACTTCATTTATCAGAACAAACTTAGCTAGGGAAACTGCTGTTCCTGCTCTGATGGAATCCTGTCCATGGTACAATTACAATTCCTCAAACCTGGGATGTTTTTGCAAAAGATTTTAACTTCTTTAAATCAATATTGTCTCATCAAACTACTTCATCAAAAGACTTACTTTAGCCATTTTTGTTTTCTTAACATAGCCCAGGAAGAGTCTTGAATCATTTAACCCCAAAGCTACATCACATGCAGATGTAGCTATAGAAAGTAGACAGAAAATTTGAGATGTACAATGAGTACTTTTTGTCTGACTTCAGTTAATGCTCAGACACTTAATCTTGTTATGTACATTTTCCTGTTTAAAATCTTACCTTTCCCCAGTATCAAAGGGCTGTCAGCAAACTAACATCAGGCATAAACAAACAAAAATAGGTGGAACTTCTTAGGACTCTTGTGTTAAGGAGTGTTTCTACAGTTTTCATAATTCTTGATACTCCACTTTTACTCCCTTGAATATGTCTGTTTCTTTCTGGCATTGCTATGATAAATCCTGAGCACAAAAGTCAGAGATTAATTCAAATAACACAGTTCACATGGAAAATATAATTTTTTACTCAGAATGTCCTCTGGTCAGAGCATATAGGGATAATACCCTGTGCTATTGTAATGTTAATTTCTGATCAGATGGTTAGTCAAGCTCTTTTCTGTATTTCTTTCCAGAATACAGCCCCTCTGGGTTGTATTCTGGAAAGAATATAACCCTTCTTCTGGAAAGAATATAACCCTTTGTACAGGGTGCTCGTTATCCTTAATAAGGCTTGCTGTTCAACTGTGTAAACAAGTCTGGTGTTTAGATGAACAGACTTTCAACAATAGATGAAGGTTGCTGCTTTTCACGGCATCACTAATTTTTGTGCTACTTGCTAATAACATTTGATTCGACTAACCACAGTTTTACCCGATGTAGGACAGTATCTGCTAGAAATATTTTTATAACAATTAGCAGCATTATCCACAGCATATGCACAGGATATTGCAGTATTCAGCCCAATAATCAATATTCAACTGCTTCTCTTCTCAAAATGAAACAGCAAATTTTAGGTTTCATTTGTGGTGATATAGTCTCTGTCAGTTCAGTTAGTGCATTTGTGCTTAGAAAGAAACTATATTGAATTAACACACTGATTTTGAACATTTTGAGAAGAGGGCCCTTCCTGTGGACTCTGAAGGAATACAGGATGACACTTGGGTGTTAATGGAGCAGAAACTATCATCTTCATCTGGATGGAGGATTCTGAACCTGTAGCTGCAGCAGATAATTTCCTCAGCTCATCACCCTAATAAAACTTAAAAGAAAAACCCACTCCTACTATAAATCTTCTAGAAGTATTGTTAAATGCTTTTATTTTTCCTGCAGCATCTAACTTTGAGAGCAAACTCAGTCATCTTGGAGAGAACATGGCTATTAGCAAGAAGCAAAAACATGAAAGCAAAATTTTCAACCACAGCTACAAGTAGTAAATCATTCCATCAAACAGGACTGCTTCTTAAGATGCTCCCAGCCTTTGACAATTCATACTTAATGTTTTCTCAAGTTTAACTTCATTGTGTTGCTACAATAGACATGTTCTCCAAATGTCCTGATATTGCTATTCCCTCACCCATCTCTGTATTTTTATGACATCTAGAGATGATTTTTCACTTTTATGCATGTTGTCACTGGTATAGGGCGGATCACAAGATTCACTTTGAATATTATGTATGTAATAACAATTAAACACTTGCTTCTGGCAACCTGCATTTCCTGGCACAAAACAACCTATCGGCACTTATTGACTGCAGTCTTCAAAGGATACTGTGACTGTCATAGACAGCAACAAAACAAGCACTCCATTGCCATGCTGCAATTACTAAAGTTTCTACTGCTCTAAAATTTTCAGCATTCCAAGCATCTGCAACTGAGCCTCCATAAGTGCTTGATCAAAGCACAATTTATGTCTTCTTTGTTTTATCTTTGTCATTAACAAATGAATGTGAGCCCTGAAACTCCTTTTCTGCTTTTCAATAGTTCTGGAGAGTAACTACATTTCTAATTATATTTTTATATCAGCAAAGCTACAAGATGAAGACAGTAAAAAGTAGTAGTAGAAGACTATTTGTGCTTACATAGCCTTTTTTTTCTTCTTTTTTTTTTTTTCTTTCTTTTTTTTTTCTTTTTTTTTTTTTTTCCTCTTTTTCTTTTCTCCCTCATGGGAGGGACAAAACAATTTCTCCATACAAAAAGAGAACAAGGAGAGAGAAAGATAAAGGCACAGCATAGCTTTACTGTAGTGGGGCATAATCAAAAACATAATGGGAATTTTTGGAAAGTGCTGAAAGGAGGGTTGGTACTATAAGCAAGTAGATGGTCTCCAAGTTGTTCACCCTGCCCCCCATTAGAGAAGCAAAGCTTTCTATATTTCACCATGAAAATAATTAGATCTCCAGTGAAATTACTGATTTGTGTTATCTTTATCTTCTCTAACTAGATAACTCTACAAGATTTAGAGTTCTCTCATTGCTGGTTGAGACAAAAGGATGTAAATATAGAGATCCTGTGTCAACCCTACAGCTTTATAACTAGCCCTCTTGTCATGACTATGACATCACTCAAAAGGAAAGCATGGCTTGTGATTAGAATTTCAGAAGTCATCATTTAATATCCTCTGTTTCCGTCCTTCATGGTACCTAAAGGACTGCTGCACAAATGACTTCCTTTGCCAGACCATCTTTGTGCTATAATATATCACACAGTTTGCAGTACAACAACTTCATTCTTTCAGGCATTCCTCATGTCATTCATGTGGTTCATTTTAGATGGGTTCGCTGCATTGATAGTCTGTGAGGCTGGAATGTAAACAAGGAGGGCTCTGCAAGCAAGGCGGAGGAAGGTGAAGAAGCAAACTCCAGAGATTGTGCTGGGTAATATAGAACAGCCCTGATATGATTTTAATTAGAGCTCATGCCACGGGATCATTTACTCACAAAAAAATATTCAAGGAATTGTGGGCTAGAAACCTCTGTTTAGAGGAAACTTTTCTGCCCTGGGCTGCTTCAAGATGTTACTACATTAGCTAGATTTAAATAAGTGTGGCTCATTCCAGATTCAGTGCCCCCAAGACTTTCTGGCATGACAGCCACTTTCTACTAAATTCCTTTTCACTAATCAACAAGGACGCTGCTGCAAAGCAGAGCTTGGAGGATGTTTGGGCAGGACAGATTAAATGAAATGGAATCAGAGCAGCTTGGTTCCAAATTAAGTCTCTCTATTTCACTAGCTCTTGATGCTACAGCTTGCTGCCTACTTCTGATCTTCTAACAGCAAGTACCTTCCATAAGTGAGGTTAACACTGCTTAATTCAGAAGTGCATTGAACTGAGTAGCTGAGACATTAAATAACCTTTCATAAGGATATGGAAAGAATTCAAGTTTCCTGCCCTCCTGCATAAAATATTATTTGTGTCACACACAGAAGTCCAAGTCAAGAGTTGCCCTGTTACTTCAGGCATGTAATAAGCGATTACTTTTCTGCAGAGCTTTCCTAGATGAGAAAAGTTAGAGGCTTCTGTACAGGTAAACTAACTCAGGATCAAGTGACTCAACCAAGATCACACAAGAATCCTGTGACAGTCTTGAGAACAGCTCTTTCCCCCTCCTCCAGCACCATCATTACAAAATCATTTTGTTTCTCTAAGACTGCAGCAAATGAACTTAATGAGAGTGATCAGGGCAATGGGAATGATCCCATTATGCTGTCAGGGCTTAGAAAATGCTGATTCTGAAAATAGCAGGCTAGGGAAATGTTTAATTTCTCAAATCCTTCACTAACTCAGTACTTCCAAAAAACTTTCAAATATTTTTTTCTTTCCCCTGTTCCACAAATGAAGGTCTATGTTACTGGGAGGCAAAGCACATCTGGTAGAACAGGTCATTACAAACAGAGACCCTAGACAGAGCAACGACTCACAGCAAGGACAGAGGACCTGTGAAGTAGATCTCATCTTTCATCTAAGCTAATTAAAAGATTCTTTGGACAACTGGTTAGTATACGATTTTTAAAACAATTGTTTTAACAAGGTCTTATAATTATTAGTGATGTAATTTCTGTAAAGCACAGAGAATTTAAAAAACAGAAAGAAATGGTGATACACGGCTATTTCCCCGGGTCTCTCATATATCCATGTAAACACAAAGCAGCTCTTTGGAGTTCACTGAGGTCATGTTGAGGTGAAACTCATGAGAGTGGGATACATACCTGCTACTGCTCTGTGCACAGTGGAGAGCATCATTTGTAAATAACAACCTTGAAGTAAAAAAAAAATAAAAAAATACAGCCATCAAATATTCTGTTGTTAAAAGATGCATGTCTGTGATGAAATGTATTCTCCAGTTCTGGTCTAAGTGTTACAGCATTGCTCTGAGAAAAAAATGGAACTGGAAGAAACTGAAAAAGTGACACATGCCGCTTGCCTCACTGAATGTTATTTTAATACTAATGTGGAAATTTTGCTTTGTGCACAAACACTTTTCTGTAGGGTAGATTAAAAAACCCTCGAAGAATTCTGTATCTATTTCACTGGTGATGACAAGTATGTTAATTGCTTGCAGATAACATCTGTTCTAGTGAAATCAAGATGCAGGCTCTCCCTGGACTGCTAGCGCTACACTTTGCACTTTGTGTAGGAGATCTCCTGCTCTTTGCTGAAGTTTGAAGTGAGCTGACGTGCCTTTGAATTTTTTGAGAATCTTCCAATAACTGAAACCAAATCTGCCAGGAGTCCTGGGTCATCGCAATGTCTCTCTTTGAGCACAGGACTTACCTTTGAAGCTCGCAGACTTTCACTGACCATGACGCCGAAGTGTGCTCTGGCTGAAACAAGTTCATGGTGATCTGCCAACAGCCCTGCATGAGAGCCTCTGATTTCTTTATGTTTACAGTAGAAGGTGAAGGGCCTCTCCTGCTAGAAAAGCGTGAGCCTGGTAAATATAATGTCAGATCTAAGGAGCCCTTATCCTCTACAGACCACAGTTACAATTTTTGCAGTGTGCATATGCAGACTCTGCCATCAAGTTACTTACCAGATGTTCCTGTTGAGTCTGTCAATCACAGGGTTGAAGACACGGCTCCAGATTGTTATCATTCCCTCTTCCCAGTGTTAATTTGCATATGTGTTCTTTAGTAAACTCAGAGCTTCCCTAAAATACTTGAATCTAATTAGCTCTCCAACATGAGGAAAAAATCTTGGTAATCTGTTATTGCAATAGCATTTATGAGGGAGTGAGGGACAAATAACTCCAACTCATCCTTAAGAGCTGGCCATTATTACAATCCTAAAGATACAATGAATAGCAAGTAGAGGTCAACATGCAATTGCACATTAATAGGACTGTTCTATGCAGGTTGAGTTCCCACCAGGAATAAAGTTAAGTCATACACTGACAGCTCTTGCCAGGAGTTGTGCTGCCTGGAAAAAACAAACAAACAAACAAACAGACAAACAAACATTTCTTGTTTTTCTTGTTTTCCAAGCTCTTCTCCTGTGTAGAAGTAATCAACTGCAATCAACTGCACAGATACAGGATGGAAAAAAACTAAGAAGGATCTCAGATGCAGAACACTAGATTATAGTAGATTATATGAGATCTACCCTGGATCTTCCTGTGAAGATAAATCTGTTTCACATTTATCATAGATCTTTTTGCAAACATAAGTTGATGCATAAGTTGGTGCACCCCTTTTGTGGCAAAGGGAAATTCTTCTGTTTCATGCACTGCTGGCAAGGCTGCAGAAAAACATCCACCTTGTGGAGCCTAAGTCAAGTAGGTTGTGAATTGATTACAGAGAGCCCTGAGAACAGCAGCAGAATGATCAGAGATTTTTAAACACAAAGAAATATTGAAAGAATTGAAGTTATATAATCAGAGGAAAAATGGCTAGGGGAAACATGATGATGATTCAAATACACATAGAATAGCTATGAAGAGAGAGCTATTATGCTGTTCTTCACATCCAGTACGATAAGACAAAGGGCTGCAAGCTAAACTCACAGCAAGGGGGGATTTCAGTCACAAACCAGAGAAACTTTCTAACACGAACAACTGTGAAGTCTTGGAACAAATTGATCTGAAAGACTGAAATTTTACCACTGTTTTTAAAAACTCAAGCATGCTTTTTTTCTTGTGATGCAGCTGCTCCTGCAACAAGCTAAAGAGATGGTTTAAAAGAATTTTCTATGGTATTTGCAGGCTTCTATAGTATAACATGACAAAACAAGATACGTTCAAGGTAAATGGTCTATTTTTTTATAAGGTATCCCTATACAGTATCAGTGTCATTCTGAACAGTATCAGTCTCAAGAGAAGCTGAGCAGCAGGGTTCCTTCTTGTTAAATTGCTGTAGAAACAGCAACATTGTTCTCCTTTTGACCTTGTGACAGACAAAGATTTGAGGTGGTTCTGGCTACACCTTTTCCTCAAAACAAGCATACCAAGGAGATTTTAAAACTCTATAGCTTGATTTTATTTGACTGATTACTGAAACAAAGTCACTTTCTGAACAGCAAAAATTTCTATCCTCTGGGAATGACAATATAAAAGCAAAATAAATCTCTCCCTGTCCCCTTGCCTACTGTGCCTTTGCAGGGGGACATCCTTTCCCCCAGTCTTCTCTCAGCTCAGGAATGTTTATTGGCTTCCTGGGATGCAATAAATTATCCACATTCCCTCTGCGTCCCTAGATAAAGTCAGTCTCCATCCCTCATGGCTGAGGCAAGGCTGCATGTCTGCCCACTGCTCCTGTGAGGACCGGCACAGAGCCTGCTCCAGCCATCCCCTGTGCTCCTCACTTTGTCCCTGCATTGGGTGGGGTGGCTTGTCCACGGGGAGGGACATCCTCACACCCACTGGGGCTCCCATCTGAACCCAGACAGTGGCTACCACAAACAGAAAACAGGCATCTTTCATTCCTGTTGTCAGAGTGCAGCTCTTTGAAGGAACACAGTACCTTGTACATGGTAAATGAATGTAACAGGTCACAGCAAAAGAAACCTCCTGGCATCCCATAAAGTCTCAACAAGAAAAGACCTCTGCTGATTTTAACATCTTGCTTTATTTTCACACTGTTTTCCTTGGAGTTTTCTTTAGAGGGAAGCTGACAAGGTTTTCTCCATTGCTTTGCTCTCAGAAGATACAGAACTAATGTTTCACAATAATCCAAATTTGCCAAATAATACAGAGCATGGATTGTAGAGAGGTAGGACAACAACTGGAATAAGCATTTTAATCCAGTGAGAAACTTGCATTAAGTCATGTCATGTGACAACAATCCCTTATCTGCAGAAATCCTTCACTTCTGCACAGTTTAAAAGCCCCAGATATGGCTGGAAACTGGAAACAAACAAACAACAAATGACAGGTCAAATTTTAGAAAAACAAATGTCAGTAGAGTAATCAGAGCGATTTTAGAACCAGCTATACAGCTTACTGGATAGTCAATAAAATTTGTCAGTAAAGACCATTGAATTCAATAAAACTGTACTGTTTTTGTTTTTGTTGTTGTAATTTTTGTTTGGTTGGTTTTGGTTTTGTTTGTTTGTTTCCATAAAAAGGCAGTATCAGTCAGTTATTGATCTAGAATGCAGATCTGGAACATCTTAGCTGGTTTTGGTATAAGAGATATTCCACTGCTAATTCTAATAATGTGAAAATTTCCAGCGTTTACACAAAGGAATGAACAGTTCATTTTACCTTATTCATTATAATGCAGAAAAGATTCATTTTATTTCATATATTTTAATGTAGTTTCTTAAAATGATTGCCTAAAATTGGCCATTTCAGTTTACAGAAAGTCTACTTGATTTTGCAGAACAGTATAATACCCAGCAATACCTACCGGGGGCATTCACTATCTCTTGGATGCAAAACACTTGCCTAAACATCTGGCCATTTAGAGCCTAAATTGAGGCATCCTTTTCCAAGAATCTTGTACAAGCTGTTATATGCTCCTTGCTTTTCAAAAATGTCCCTCTTGTTTGATCTGTGTAGGTTTTTTTCAACTATTCTGACAGTATAAATATAACTAGCTGCAATCAGATGTTGAAACCACTTTCTCCAATATTGGGTTTCATTTTCTGTAGTTTCAACCAACTGTTCATTCTTTAGGTTATAAAAATAAATATATTCTTGTTAAAGCTTTTAGTTCCCTGACTCTCTCCATCCCTCCACAGATTTTAAAAATAAGAAAAGTTCCATAACCTGATTGATTTACCTAGATGCAGAAAGGCTAGTGTTATCTACACTCCAGTATTGCAAAAATTGGAATGTTAAAAAACATTTACATTTTTAATAGCTAACTATGCAGTCCTCCTAATTCTTTTTTTTATATTGAATGTTTACATGATTTTGAAACAGAGAAACATGATTATATACTTGACATCTGTGTTATTTTAAACTGATGCTCACACTCACATGCCTTGATGTTATTATGCCCACGTGATTACTAATGTCAAAGGCAAGAGAGACAGGTGTCAACTGTGTTGCAAACAAGCCGTAAAAAGGCAATGGATTTAATAAAGTTATACCAAAAAATAAACCCCTGTTTTACATTGAAACATTGGAAATCCTAAAATCATTCACACACCTTCATTTGTCCTTCCAAATGTTTTGTATCAAGCTTTAGATTGGCAAAAGTGTCTTTTTGATTTTATTTTAGGTTTTATTTTCAGGTTTTTAGGTTTTGTTATTGTTTCCCCTTATCCTTACCCAGAAACTGTAGGGATGTCTTACAACTTTTAACCATCCTTTCTTGCCAGAAAGGTCAGCTCTATCCACTTGCTTCAGTAGGAAGAGGCAACATTAGAAACAGAGCAAAAAGCTAGACCAAAACAGAACAAGTAACAGAAGTGTGCCACAAAGCAAAGGAAGATAAAATGAGATCACCTGAAAATATGGAAGATAAAAAAGACTCGCTAGAAAGAAAAAAGGGAAACTTCTGTCCTATAGCTTTTGTTAGGAAGAGGAAAGATGTCACACCTCAGGTATTTTCCAGTTGGTATTCCAGTTTCCCCTATGAGAAGACCTTGAGGTCTTGGAAGAAGATTTGGTGTTTCTTTGAACAGAGGTGGGAGAATATATTCCCTGTTACAAGTATCCATTATCAGGAAAGGGCAAATATGAATGGGAAAGCTTCTAACCTGACTGACAAAGGAGAACACTCAGGAAAACTTTGGGGAATATTTAGAGACCTAAAAAAGAATGACAAAGGATATTGATTCAATAAAAACAAGATCTTGGTGCTCAGAAAATAAAACAACAATATAAGAGTTGTCAAAGTTAAAATTATTAACAAAGCTCCTCAGTGAGAGTGTTTAAGTAATACTTGCATTTACGATCTTTCCACAAAAAAGTAAGTGTGACAATGGAACATGCAGATGAAAAGTGGAAGTTGATGTATGGTCACAAGCTGGTTATAATTTAAACAGAATAACTAAATAATTCAGGTAGAGGTGTCCAACATCTTTAAGAAAAAGGGAGATTTTTACTTCCTGCAAAGTTTTGCCATGGCAGTGTGGTGATGCAATACCATATGGCATAGAAGTTTCAATTGCTCATATGATGCCAGTTAAAAAAGAGATAAACAAATAAATAAATAATGGTGGAATTGTCCTCCAGGTCTGCAAACTGTGTGCTCATGGGCAAAGTACTACTAAGACCACACTTAGACAGAAGACAAAACTCAGTTCAAAAAGCCTACTTTTGGAAAGTAGGTTTCTTGCAGCTAACATCATAGTTTTCTCTGTCTAACATTACTATTTCCTATAAATTCCTACCTTAAGGAGCTGCTGAACTACCAGACCCACAAAATAGATGCATACAAATGAAACATAATAGTAAATGATGTCAGTGCTACTCTAATTCAACAATAGACTTAGCATCTGGATATCTGATAGAATATTGAAGAACATATTCTGACATAGCTTATTACTAAGGATTCTGTAGGAAGTACTTAGTCATTAGAGTCATGCTTATCATTGATTCTGGTATGCATAAAGATGGAGAATCAATGTCTATGAGTGCTTTCCCCATTCCAGATAACAGTTGATGATTTCTTCTACTGCTTTTGGATTGAAGACCACTTTACCTTGAATATGCACAGTGGTTCCTTGTTTTAAACCCCACCAACTAATTAATTCACTGTCCATGGGAGGCCATTTTTCAGTCACACATATTTAAGTGTGGATTTTAGGTAGGATTTTTTTGTGTGGATTTTAGGTAGCAGTGTCAATGGCCTGCTCCCAAAGGTACTACATGAAGAAAGCACTTACAGATGGTATGCCATAATACTGCACACACATGGATTGTGCTTCAAACAGTTATAGACCAAGACTTTCACTCTGTCACAGCACATGATAAATCATGTAAGAAATGGTATTTTCCTGAAGTCTAGGGAACTGGGCAAAGTTTTTATGTATTATTTTATTAGAACATTGACACTTTTAATTGAAAAGATAAAACAGCAAGTGACTGAGTTCAAAGTATGCACATCAAAGAACTGTAAGGACTGAAGGGAATTACTTATCAAATGGACAAATGAATTGACATAGATATATATTATTATAAACCTTTATGTGAGCATCAAATACTTCTGCTAAACACAGAGGAAGGCTTGCAAATGTTTTAGTCTTCTGACTCTTCGGCCTTTTTCATCTATGGATGCAGTTAATGAAGACTACTATCTCTAAAATGATAATTAGTTATTGGAATCTCCTTTATTTAGAACATACTTTAAGGAAACATATTAATATGTGAGTGCTACCATTCAGTGCAAACTATATACTCCAGCTAGACCATAAATTAGATTATTTTAATGATGCTCTAACGAAGTCATCTGCTTTCAGATGATCTGGGCATAAACAGCTTTATGATCTTTCTCCTTCAGGTATGATTTCGTAAGTTTGATGGCTCAGCCTGAGAGGTCAGACAGTTGGATTAGATGATCTTTGAAGGTCCCTTCCAACTGAACTATTTATTCTGATCTATGAGGACAAAACAAGAAAACCTTCCTATTAGCTGGAAACAAACCTCAAATCCCCTGCTTCCCAGGCTCAGGCTTTAGGCACAGCACTATTTCCCGCTTTATATAAATGATAAGTGACTTCTTGACTTTGCAGAGTTCAATTCCAAGGCCTCCATGGTTTCCAAAAGCTATTAGATTCACTGTTTCATATTCAGTACACAGCAAACAAAGGAAATTAGGAGCACATCATGACTGCAGTTTAGTAACTAAGGCTTCTTAAGCATTTAGGAAAAATATTGAAGTACATTGCTGTCTGTGTGATGCTGTATTAACAGTGATGTGACCAGAGGAAAGATATAAAAAAGGATGATCATACACATCCATACTGCACAAATCTGTACTGCCAGGGTCTGTAGCTGATAGCACACACTGATTCTAATGTGAAGTTCAGAGAAAATGAAAATAAAATAATAGAGAAAGAGGTAAGGAGAATCTCTCCAGTGGCTGCCCAAGGGAACAACAGGAATTCCCCAGACAAAAATCTTTCCTGGGCAAACTCTTTGTGTAGCATGTGATCCTCCACTCCGTTACTTCTGTCACAGGACTGAAGTTCCCATATAGCTGTCCTTCAAGAAACCCCTACAATTCCGTTTGTTCTTGCTTCCAGTGTTACTAACACTGTTTGGAGCATGGTCTTCAAAGCCACTGACACAATGGCTTAGGTTACAGGTTGCAGAGCTGATAGTGAAAGGTAGGCTTCAGAATTACAATAGAAAGTCCATAACATTGCCCAATTTATGGTAAATGGCGCTACTTCAGGCTGGTAGCCAGTCACCAGTGGGGTTCCCCAGGGCTCCATTTGAGGGCCAGTTCTCTTCAATGTTTTTATAAACAATTTGGATGTAGGACTAGAAGGTGTTTTGAGTAAATTTGCTGATGATACTAAACTGGGAGGAGTTCTTTACTCTGTTGAGGGTGAAAAGGCCTTGCAGAGAGATCTGGACAGATTGGAGAGCTGGGTAGTCACCAACTGCATGAAGTTTAACAAGAGCAAGTGCCAGGTCCTGCACCTGGGATGGGGTAACCCTGGCTAAACTGGGTGACAAGACACTGAAGAGCAGCCCCACAGAGAGGGATCTGGGAGTTGTGGTTGACAGCAAGCTGAATATGTGCCAGCAGTGTGCCCTGGCAGCCAGGAGGGCCAAAGATATTCTGAGGTACATCAAGCACAACATCGCTAGTCGGTTGAGGGAGGTGATTGTCCTGCTCTACTCTACTCTGGTGAGGCCTCACCTTGAGTACCGTGTGCAGTTCTGGGCACCACAGTACAAAAAGGACGTGAAACTGTTGGAGAGTGTCCTGAGGACGGTTACAAAGATGGTGAAGGACCTAGAGGGGAAGACCTATGAGGAGCAGCTGAGGTTACTTGGCCTGCTCAGCCTGGAAAAGAGGAGGCTGAAGGGAGACCTCATTGCAGTCTACTGCTTCCTCACAGTGGGGAGTGGAGAGGCAGGTGCCGACCTATTCTCTTTAGTGACCAGTGATAGAATACAAGGGAATGGTGTTAAGCTGCCACAGCGGAGGTTCAGGTTGGATATCAGGAAGAGGTTCTTCACTGAGAGGGTTGTCATGCACTGGAACAGGCTCCCAAGGGATGTAGTCACAGCACCAAGCCTGTTGGAGTTAAAGAAGCATTTGGACTGTGCACTTAGTCATATGGTCTGAGTTTTTGGGTAGACCTGTGTGGTGCCAGGAGTTGGACTCGATTGATCCTTGTGGTCCCTTCCAACTTGGGATATTCTATGATTCTATTATTCTAATTTAAGGCACTTAAATATGACATTGAGCAACATTGCCATATATAATTACGTTTGCATACCAGGATAGCTGAGTCCCTGCAACGAGCTGGTAAGTTCCCTAAGTCCTTGACCTTTATCCACCATTCACAATAAAAGTTTTTGCCATGTGCCCCTTTTCTCATGTTTCTAACTAAAGTTACATCTGCACAATATAAGCAATGTAAAGAGATTTACATCACAACATCAAACATCAATCACCTGCCAAAAATAATGCATGGAAACAACTAGGATTTGCAGAGAAAACAACTAGGACTGACCCTTGTAGGAAGAAAGTTATTCATACAAACTTCTCAGTAAATACAAATATGAAGCTATTCTTAAAAACTACCTTAAGTTTAAGAACATTTTGTGAACAGGAAGAAAAAAGGCTTAATTCTTCTGATACTTTATTCACAACAAGTAATTTAACCACATCTGCTTCAAAGACAGTGGTTTGGAACTGCTATTTATACAGTGTGGAATGTATCGCCAAAACCTCATTCAGCTTAAGTGCTGTAAGCTCATAAACAGTTTTTTTAAGAAACACAAATGAATACACCATGCTCTTAAAGTATTATTGTGTGTGGCTGACAGTAATAGAGATCTGTGATGAAATCTTCTAAAAAAAAAACAACAATGAAGCTCTGAAATGGCTGAATTTTGTACTTGTGCTCAGATAACAAAACACCCAAAAACACTAAGACTTAATATAAATTTTCTCCCACTAGTGTCTACATTAACAAGACAAGGAGGTAAAATACTACACCAACACTGAGCCATTCACAAAATGATGTCTTAGACTGTAGATCATAATAATTTAACTTGCCATCTTATTGTATAACCATGCTGTTTCTCAAACTGTCCGTGTCATGGTGGAAAAGCATTTGACTTAATAAGTGACAGAAATGTTGCTCACAGAGTTAGTGGAGTGACCCTAATGATAACTTAGGAATCACAACACAGAAAAAAAATAAAGCCAAGAAGAGCTTTAAAAGGTGCTACAGGAGAACTACAGTACTATAGCAATAGTAATGATGAAAATCACACAAAAGATGGTAATCTTTCACAAATGCTGAATGGGATTCAGTACTGAAGTACAAGTGTATGTAAAGATGGTGCTTTTAAAAAATGGCTTCATAACATTGCCAAGTCATATTTGTGTCATCCTTTGGGTAGAAGTCATCCACATAAAAAATGATAGACCAAATACCTAGGAGGATAAATGCTTTGTAGGATGGAGTAAACTGAAAACAATGGGGCAGTTGTAACTCATGGAATGAGTAACTTCAAGGAATGATAATCAAGTATCTGCTCTGTGAGTTTCCATTGATGATATATGTGCTAGGTTACTAGTACAGTCCAGGAGAAGGCAGAGATGGGATATGAAGGGAGGAGTTCTCCTCCTCTGCTTTCTGTATTCACTGAAGCATAGAGGAAGAAGCAGCATTTTTGGAGTTGGCTTGGAAAACTATACCTCCCCCAGTCCCTAGACCCTGGTAAATGGCACCCTTATGATAGACTGCTGTGCTCTTCTCATACATCTTTAAGCTCACTTCAGATCTGCTCCTTAATCCATCTCTCATCCACAAGCAAAACTGTACTGTTTGTATAACCAGTAAGAGGAAGCTAAGCAGCAGGAACAAAGGAAGGCTTTAGACAGAAGTTATAATTTGAAACAGAATGCAAAATGCAGAATAGTTCTACCGTTGCTGATACAATAAAGTTCCTTATTCAGTGTTAGCTGAAAGCTATGGACCATTTTTCACAACAGATTTATTCCAATATAAAAGCATTCTGAAAAGCTCCAAAATCCAGTTATATAAAACAATCAGTCAAAAAACAAACAAACAAACAAAAAAACAACAACAACCAACCAACCAAGGAACACAACAGCTCCTTAAGTTTAAACTCCATTTTTTAATTTTCTTCCTAAATACTATTTCAGATTCAGTCTGTAACAGGTGGGAGTCTGTTTCTGGACCACCAACTTTTCTACATCAAATGTATAATAATTTTAAAGACTTTTTGTAGTCCAGCAGAAACAGAGATAAGTACAAATTTAAAAGGTTATGTTTATGGCTTAAGATATCTCTAAAGTCCACTTTTAGCTATTATGTCATATTACATTGCCCCCAGAGCATTCTGTGAACACTAATAGAGTATTAAATGCTTGTTTGGAAAGTAATGAAATATGAAACTACCCAAAACTTTTTGAAAAGTCTAAGCCATTCCTAAAGTGAGTTTTTAAAATGAATTTTTAAAATTTGTTTGATTTATACCTAATACATGCTAGTGTGATCTAGGAGGCTGTAAAGCTTTGCTCAGCACTGTTTGGGAAGGTTTAGAAATTTGTTTTGTATGTTGTCATTTATGTGTGCTTCTAGCCCAGGTGATGTAACCTCATATTACACAGTTCAAATATTCTTACGTGTTGCAGAATTTATCAACTTGGTGGAAATTACTACAGCTTGAAAAATGTTTCTATGGGTTTCAGTTTCACAGTTTTTGTTTTGTGTTTCTTTGCTTGTTTGTTTGTTTCTCTGAGAACAGTTTTCTGAAGGAACACTGAGTGGATAGCATATGGATATGGAAAAGGTTAAATTGGATGTAAAATGGATTCCTGAAATTAGGTAAACAATGAAGTTATTCTTCATATTCACAAGAACTACATCCATTCTCATCTCACAGATATACACTAGGGTTGGAATGGATGACCTAGGTCATTGTTTTCTCAGGAAACCATAGCATATAATCTAATTCATAAAGTCACAAAATTTCATCAGCAATTGATTAGTAGATTGGCACCTTTCCACACTATTAGAAAGAGCAATGTGAGAAAATAAGTGTGCATACTTCAATAAAACATGATTTCCTAAAATTTAGGACTACTAGTGCTGATGTTAACACTTAAAAGAAATAAACACTTAAGACAGCAAAGAAGTGAAAAGGACCAGGACCTCTTATCCATGGTTTTAGTATAGTTACTTGTATACCTGCACAAGGGGTTACCACAGCCCCATTAAGTAGTTCTATAAGGAGACATCAGCAAATGGATTGCAAATAGAAAAGAAAAAAGTATTGACCAATAAAACATGTCCCAGCTGCATGGAGAGTGTTAATACTAATCCTGCCAAACCTATGATTACTTATTTAATCAAAAGGGATAAAAATGAAATACAGGAAGTGCAATAGCTAAGCTTTTGATTCACAAGTTCATTGTGGAGGCTGCTAAGCCTAAGGAAAGAACCTGTGGAGTAACGTGGGTGTATTAGAAAAGACCTGCAATTCGCTCCCATTCTCACAATCCTAGGGTCAGGCACTGAGACCTGTGGGGGCTCCCAGACCAAAGAGGGGTAGATGGGCAGAGTACCAGTGGCAAGGCTGTGACTGGCTAGTGGGGCGCCATGGGCAGCCATCGTCCTGGCACCTCTATGGGGACAGGGACGGGCCCAGAATTTGGGGGGCTGAAATGGCGTCCTGGGCCTTGGGCATTGGGCAGTGGGAGGGAATCCCTGTCAGAGGTAAGGCCTGTGGGTGTCCGCGTGGCCCTGATCTTCTGCTAGCTATAACCTTTTATCTTATGTTACCTCAATTAGTTTTATATTTATTTTTTCAAATTGATTACTATTGCAATAAATGTCATCTTACTAAAATAATTTGGTTACCTTTATCCTAATGTTTGTCCAGTGATAAAAGCAAATTCACTGTGCCTCACAAAAGCCAAATACCTATTTTTCTGAAGGTCTGGCAATTCACTCTTGATCTACTCATATATTGTGCCTGACTCCTATTACATGATCAGAGAAATCAAAAGAAACATTTTTTATGCAAACTGGCTACAGTGCCATATTCTGAATTTAAGAAGAGATTGGACTGTGCACTTAGTCACATGATCTGAACTTTTGGGTAGACCTGTGCGGTGTCAAGAGTTGGACTTGATGATCCTTAAGGGTCCCTTCCAACTCAGGATATTCTATGATTCTATGATTCTATGATATTCTGAAGCTAGTGACACCACGAATTCATGAAGATGCAGAAAGTGCTTAAGAACATAATCCACATTGTAGTAATTCAATGCAATATGTTGTTCTACTGTGGTAGACAGCCAACTTTTAAATGTTTTACTATGACATGCATAGCTAACTGCCTCTTTGCTGTTCGAAATGACAGGAAGATGGGCCTGACACAGTAATAGAAAATAATGAAGAAACCTTAGGACTTCATCAACTGAACAGGACAAGAAGCTCAAGACGTCTCTAATCTAGTGGAGCTCAGGAGCAAAATCCCCATTATATATACTTTATATATTATTATTATAAATTATATAGGAAGGACCAAGAACTGCAGTTATCTACTCCAAAGACTACTATTAGAAAACACATGGAGAAAGGAGGCTATGGTAGCCATTATTGCTCTGGATGTCCTTTAAAGAACTTCTCAAGAATCTGTCCCTTCTCTACACTAAAGACAGCCAGCATGTTTATTATAAATCCAGTTGTGAATATTGTGAACAATAAAAAATATTGCATTAGTCTTTCTTCATATCTCTCAAATCATTTCAAAACAAATAATAGTAGTATTGCTCTCTCTAACACAGGTGAAAATCAACAAACTGAACTAATTCAGGCCTACCTAATCCTCAGTGGCAATGCTAGAAAACATGCTGTCCTTTGCACATTATATTGAACTGTTTTCCCCTTAAAGCCTCTCCTTTTCTGCAGAGGGCTCTATAACCTGCAGATGAATGTCATTTGGAACTGAATTTTTATGACTACAATACTCTTCTCTGATATTTCAAAGTTCCAAGAATACGGTGTATGAACATGTAGACAACAGTGGGCTATTTCTGAACGACAAATCTAAATGGAACCAAAATATTAGAGCCTGAAGAGACTTCAGAGATTTCTGGGACCACCCAGAAGCACAATTAATGAGCATTTTCAGTACACCATCTTATGCATATCTACAGCAATAGCTCTTCCATGAATGAACAGAAAATGAATCTCTGGAGCACTGCAGAAATTCCACTTCACATACAGAGATGAATTTTATATATATTTTGAGATACACTATTTAAAAAGGACTTATCATAACTTCGAAAAATTTAGACTTCAAAAGCTGAGGTGCTCATTCTGGAGGACAACCATCACAGTACAAATCTTATTTCATTAATTTAAGCAATAATGGATGTGTATAGACTAGAAATAAATAAATTATTAAATCAGCAGCTACTATCCTTTTCTGGCATGTTCTACCTGACTGACAGAAAGTGTCGTAAAATACTACCAATAATTCTTAGGCAATTGCTGTTGCGCAGTAATATTTTCTCTTAGCATTCCCTTTCTTACTGTTATTTTTGACAGGTTTTCTTATACGGCACTAGTCTTAGCAGTTGATCTATGAGACTATGCATTTTTCTTCTAACTTTCATGTGTACAAATCATTGTATAATGAGAGTCTGTTTCACACAGCACTGAGCAACTTTCCCCAGTAGAGGCCATGGCAAAAGGTATGGGCTGACAGACTCGTCTCTGTGTCTCCTGATATTATTCATTGTGGAATCCTGGGCCAATGCTGGTCTCCATGGTCTTTTCAGTTTACATTCCTCATTCTGGAAGATGCCAAGAAACAGCAAGAAAGCATTTATTAAATTAGACAGGGAGACATTACAAAACAGGAAGGGAGCTGGATGGATGAGTATTTATCTTCAGAAGGTCTCAGCAAAAAGATTTGTGAATTGCTGGAGAATGCTTGGTGTGGTAAACTATAGGCTTCTACCACACTTCAGCTGGCTAAGCTCCTCTTTTTAAATTGCCTGTGTACTTGTGGCCTTTATGGAGGTACAAAGAAATAGGTTACTTTAAGGTGGACTATACAGGTGTCTTGGTGTGAATCCATTGTACATTTGTCATCTATGGAAAAAAGGTTCACAATACAATGAAGCTCACAGAGAGGATGAAAGATTTTATGTCATTTAAGATCTTCCTTTTTCAAGCAGCTAAAAGATGCAAAGTGTAAAACTACAATTTTGAGTTCAGCTGAAATAAAATATCTATTGCATTCTAAACTCAGAATGAAAGATTACTTTCTGTGGGCTCTATTCAGCAAAAAGTCCAATTTTTGTGGTTTTGGCAACATTTTCCTTGTGGGCTTCAATGGTTTAACTTTCACTGAGCTGAAGTCTCAATCAAGAGCCAGAAGTTTCTCCACACCTCTCCCCTGAGAATCAGCCTGGAGGTTCTGGCAGCAGTTCTTTACTAGCATTGAAAAGATGTCATGATCCTGAAGCATGTAGTTTTGCTTTATATTTACTCATATCTGCAGTCTACCTTAACTCCATGTTGACATTGGTCAAGTCTTAATGTTAAAATCTATATGTTTAAACAAAATAAATAAATAAATAAATAAAAAATAGCAAGGAAATAACAGCTTTTTTTTTTTTTTTTTTTTTTTTTTTTTTTTCATTTTTAAGATGCAGGGGTATAAGCAAATACCAGTAAAATAGAGTTAAAAAAATATAGAAAAATAAAAAAGTGATTATAGAGATGTTGTAACTACCTGCAAACTAGCTTTCTGACTACAGAAAATGCAGAATTAAGATTAAATTTAGGAAGTCCAAATACAGTAGCATGTGGAAATAAAGTAGATATACCAAAGCAACTGTAAATTTATTTTTCTTAGAGGCTTCTACTATAGTTCTTAGGTTATACTTCCTCAGCAGACTATCTGTATACTCTGTATTATAAAATGCAAATATAACAAAGGTATTCCAGTGTATGTGATACCAGATTAAACACACACACACAGAGACAAAAGAAAAAAATATCTAAGAAACTTTTACAAGACTTTTGTTTATACCAGAGGTACTAACTGGAAATTTTTAAAAAAAAAAAAAAGGTATCTTGATTCCCTCTATGTAGCTTAATATTATAATAATTTTGCTTCTTATTCTCAGTTTGTGAGATGTTGGTGTGATGAGAACTGCAGAATGTTCAGGAGCTATATTCTGCATATTCTGCATTGGATATGCAAGTGTCTGGAGCCATACATTGAGTAGCAAATATATAACTACAACTGATAACCTCTAATAAATTTACTTGTGATTTTTCACCCTAAAATAATAACAATAACAATAACAATAATAATAAACAATAACATCAGACAAAAAAATCTATTTTAATATTAATTATATAAATACATACTATATATATCCAGACATTTTAATGCAGATGGAATACTAGGTGAGTATGCATTTTTTAAATATACTGCAGGAAAGATTAGATAACCAGTATGTGAATTTACAGTGTCCCTAGTCCAATAACATAACACTGATTCAAATGCACATATTCAGAGGGTGTGGGGTAAACGTATATGTAAGGAGTTCCAAAAATGTACCTATTTCTCTGGGTATTTTGAAATAGAGTACAAGTACTAGAAAAGTTATACACTTTTCCATGTATTCCTGTCTTCAAGTCTGAGTTAAGATCCTCTGGAAAAATTTTTAATGCTGTAACATCAAGTTCTTCCTTCACAATGGTTTCTATCAAAGACACAACTTTAATGTTTGAAACAGCCCGACATTTTTCATGTATACATCAAAAAAGTAGAAGTAGTATTTTAAGATGCAGGAGCACAAGCAAATCACCATAGAGGAAGATCAGATTTATTTCAGTTGCCTCACAAGCACCACATACACAGTTACCAGGAATAGTAGTTTTTGCATTGCAAAACTAACCTATCTAATTCCACTTTATTTGTTGATGTATCACTGCCTTGTGAAATAATTGGATGGATATAGGTGAATCTGTTAAGGAAGTCTATAACATATTTTTTTTTGCCCAGAAAGTGATTATTTAAATTTACCCAGTGTAGCCCCCCGGGCATTTTAGGAGACACATGCATCATATTAAGTTTCCCAGTGACCCTTCCCTAGAAAAGGCAATTTTTCATGTTTGCTTCAGATAAGAGATGGTAGAGATGCATCATTATTAAGGTTAATGGAGAGGTAGAAGATTTACCTTGGTAAGCTCAAGATAGACAGAAGGGGCTACAGAGATATATTACAATAGTTCTCACTAGAAGTTCAGAAATATGAAATGACTGTTGGAAAAATCAAGTCAAAGAATGATGAAGACACAAAGAATATGGAAGTAGAAACTAAGAGGAGAGTTTGCAATGAGTGGTAGGTGGATTTGTATTGCTACTAAGCATTCCAAACATTTGTCTGTGGATCTAGATTGGTAGATTCAGGTGATTTAAACATCTGCAATAGTTTAAATGATAGCCCATCAGAAATACCCATAAAAAGAAAAATATAGGACGTTTGATGCATGATGCCGTAGACATAGACTTACACGTGAGGAGAAGGTGACAGAAATGAGTTTATTTCAACACAGAAGGTAGAAGTATATTTGGCAGAAGGAGACTTGTCTGAGGAGGCTGCAATGCAAGATAGGGTACACACAGCTATCATCAAATGAGTAGGAGTAACACCTTAATGATATTTATACCATCTGTAACTGGAGAAATGCATAAGATTTCTATCCTCATCATCCACATATAAATGAGATGTAGGAGACACTGATGTATTACAAGTGCCCTCAACACAACTATAGCATTCTACGAAGTTCAATATCTTTCCCACCAACAAATATATATATAAAAATAAAAATTACATCATTACTTTATCTCATTTCAGAATAAGCTCCAGTCATATTCCTAGTAAAGTGGAGATGGAGGACAAAGCAGTTCAAGTGATACAGAGAAAGATAAAGTTTATCACATAACAGTGTGAATTGCATAGATAGTAGAAAGTGAAGTAATGAAACAAATAACACTTAACTGGAGTTTATTGCAATACAGAATGGTCAAGTTCTGATAGATACAGGAAGACTGCACACTTTAAATATGGGATACTAAAGATAGAAGCTAGCTAAATCATCTGACAACATATAGTTTTCCCTTCCCTTCCCTTCCCTTCCCTTCCCTTCCCTTCCCTTCCCTTCCCTTCCCTTCCCTTCCCTTCCCTTCCCTTCCCTTCCCTTCCCTTCCCTTCCCTTCCCTTCCCTTCCCTTCCCTTCCCTTCCTTTCCCTTTGTGTCTTTCTGAAATTTTGAAAAATGGATTTGGAATTGAAAGCAGAGAGCAGACAAGGCTGAGCTACATTACACAGAGCTGTTTGTGACAGCCTGGGTATTTTCAGTAAGTGGTTCAGGAGTGGGCACAAGTCTCCATTACATTGCTCAGATGAACAGGATGGGAGGGAACCTGCTCACAGGCACGCTGGGAGTGTAATAGTTTGTCTGAGCAAAACCATATAACTAAACTCCTGTCTCAGTGTGGTTGGAAACTTTGTTGTATATCAGGAGAAATCCAGACAAAGGGGCAGTTCCAAGAGAGACACTACAATGGCAGCATAATGCAGTGTGACAGACAGAATGAAATATAATCTACAACTGGTTCAAGTAATAGTTTTCTGTATTAAAGAAATCTTGCCAGGTAGCTGATGGTTCTATTAGAAATGGACAATTTCAAGATACCCTAAGCAGTGTGTCAGACAGCATCAGTTAACACCTGCTCATCTTTAGTTTTTATAGGATGAGTTCCACCATTTCTGAAGGTTCTAGTTATCCTGCTAGCTAATGAAACAGGTGCTTTGTCCATTTAAAAACAAATATTTTACTCTGCTAATTGACTCAAGAGCAGCAAAATCCATCCATCCCAAGAATCTTCATTGCTCTTCTTTCGAGTTTTTACAAGAGTTGTAAAAAAGTCATTACTGCTCATAGCATAAAAATATTTTCCCATTAAAACAGTGGCCTGCTTTTAATAAATTCTGAAGTTATTGTTGGCTCTAAATTGCCAACATGTAACCAAATGAATATTTTTTTTGTGTGCAAGTCATGAAACTTAATATACTCTGTAAAACTGTTCAAATCCTTCAACAACTCATTTAGTCTATGCAGATGTCAAGAGAGCTGAAGCTATATTTTAAACTATTAAATAGCCATGACTGACCTTTCTTTCATTACTATTATCTCCATAAGTAGGAAAGGTTGTATTGGCAACATTTCTACTGGGTTGTTATGGAAAGGGAAATTTGCCTTCTCTGCTATGAAGAGGATAACCCACTTCAGAACTTCACCTTTCTTGCAAATGTGGCACATTTTGTTGGATAGGAAACAGCAGTATCCAGGGGAACATTTTTTCTTTTTCTTGCAGTTTAGTCAGGTAAATTGCTGATAATCTGATAAATTTTGTTGAGCTAAAATTTGATCCACTAAAGTTAAAGGAAATGTAGTCATTGCATTTGATCAAGTTGTGATTCCTCCCAAAGTTTTTAAAGCATGAAAGACAGTGTAAAAGGTCTGTTTCAATCAGTGATTTCTGCACCTGAAGGAGGAACAGGTTTGTCTGTGCTCTCAGCTTCTTTCCACATTATGAAGCTTTCAGTGAACCATGGTAAAATATTTCATTGATGTTTTCTTTCATGAAATAAATATTTCTTACTTACTTATCTTTTATGTAATTTTATTATGGCTTCTGTTCAAGCACCCTTATGCAGAACAATACACAAACTACATCTACTTTGTCCTGCATCCTCCACTCTTTCTGAATACTTCAGCAAATGGCTGGTATTCAGCCCTCCTCTGGGAACCCACACTGTGGTAGATTAAACCAAAATTAAGTGAGTGATTATGGTAAGGTGATTAACTATGCCTAAGAGGCATAGTTAACACCAATTTAGGTGTTAAAATGATACAGCATACTGAGGTTCTACTACCACTATCACTTGGTTATTTTTTTCCTAATATCCAACCTAAACTTCCTCTGACACAACTTGAGGCCATTTCCTCTTGTCCTATCACTTGTTCCTTGGGAGGAGAGACTAACCCCCACCTTGCTACAAACTCCTTTGATGTAGTTGTAGAGTGTGATAAATTCTCCCCTGAGCCTCCTTTTCTCTAGGCTTAATAATCCTGGTTCCTTCAACCACTCCTCATAATACTTGTTATCCAGACCCTTTGCCAGCTTTGTTGCCCTTCTATGGACATGTTCTAGCATCTCTATGCCTTTATTGTAGTGAGACACCCAAAACTAAACACAGTATTCAGGAAGCGGCGTCACCAGAGCCCTGTACAGGGGCACAACCACTTCCTTAGTCCTGACAAGTCAGGGTGCTGTTGGCTTTCTTGGCTACCTGTGTACACTGCTGGCTTATATTCAGCCAGTTATTGACCAATAACTCCATGTTCTTTTCTAGCGGACACCTTTCCAGCAACCCTTCTTGCAGCCTGTAGCATTGCATGGGGTTGTTGTGACCCAAGTGCAGGGCCTTAGCCTTGTTGTCTTCATGGAGTAGGCCTCAACCCATCAATCCAACCTATCCAAGTCCCTCTGCAAAGCCTTCCTACCCTCAAGCAGATCCACAGTCCCACCTAATTTAGTGTTGTCTGTCTGTAAACTTACTGAGGGTGCACTTGATCCCCTCATCTAGATCATTGATAAAGATATTAAAGAGAACTGGCCCCAATACTGAGCCCTGGGGGACATCACTTGTGGCTGGCTTCCAACTGGATTTAATTCCATTCACCACAACTCTTTGGGACCAGCAACTCAGCAAAACGCATACCCATCCAAGCCATGAGCAGCCAGTTTCTCCAGGACAATGCTGTGGGAAACAGTGTCAAAAGTCTACTGAAGTCTAGTTTGACAATATCCACAGCCTTTCTTCCCTCATCCACTAAATGGGTCACCTTGTCACAGAAAGAGATTGGATTCATCAAGCAGGACTTGCCTTTGATAAACCTATACTGACCGGGCCTGATCACCTGGTTGTTCCGCAAGTGCTGTGTGATGACACTCAAAATGATCTTCTCTATAACCTTCCCTATCAACAATGTCAGACTGACAGATCTGTAGTTCCCTGGGTCCTCCTTCAGGCCCTTCTTGTAGATGGGAAGAACATTTGCTAGCAGCCAGTCAACTGGGACCTCCCCAAAGAGCAGGTTGAGGAGCATCAGGGAGTGCGAGACTACTGGAATTATTCCCTACCTTCCCTGAGACAGGAACAACAGGCAGACAGGGCATTTAGTAAACAGGATTCCTTACCCTCTCTCCACTTGGCTGAACACAGTGACTCAAAGGATAAGGGGCAATGGTGACAAGCTCCTGCCCAGCACAGTAGGCACATCTCCACAGTGACTATCCCACCTTCCCAGGTGCCCTTATGTAATAGGTATGAGGCTCTGCAAGTGGAACCAAATTATAATGAGGATGATGGCTCATCTAGCCTGGAGGTGTTGCAGAGGTCCAGTGACCTTAGGCCTTGTATCAAAACTGCTTCCAGAAAGGAAAAAAGATGGGGTCATTGTCATAGGAGACTCCCTTCTGAAGGGAGAGGAAGGCCCAAGATGCAGACTGAAACTACTTCATAGAGAAGTCTGCTGCCTCTCTGGGGCCTGGGTTAAAGATGTGAAGAGAAAGCTTCCTACCCTGATGCTGCCTTCATACTATTATTCATCCTGATATCCACATAGAAAAAGGCTGGGCAGTTCATGGATATGAAAGGAAAGGCACAACTATTGATCATATGACTTAAAATGCCAGTGTGAAAATCAGTTTTCTGTTTTTAATAATTAAAAAAATCATTCTTCTTGAGAGCAATGCTTCTTACTGCTCATGAACAACAGTGAAACCAAGGTGGGCTGTGAGTTCTCAGTGCCCAGGCCCAGCTGTATAATGGCCAGTAACTCAGAGTGAGTTCAATTTCCTCAAGTGGAAAGATGATCACTTTTGCAACTAAAGGCTCCATCTGGGACCTTTAACAGCAATCAATTATGTGTCCATAGAGTGAATAATCTGAGTGATTTACTGACAGGGCAAAGTAGACAATTGTTTAAATAACCATGGCTTAGCACTGGTGCCCAAACTGATTTCAGCAATGGAGCAGCCTCTGCGTATTTCCCTCAGACACAAGGAAATTCCTGAGAGAGGCAATGTCTGAGGAACTCCCACTATCACAGTCGCTGTCTCTCCTTGGGAGATTCCTCAGCTGGCAGCCATTTTAGCAGAGGGATGTTTTCCTACCACCTCCAGGCCTCCCTCCCAGTTCTCCATTTGCAGCCAGTTTGCCTCTGCCCTGCTAACCCCCCTCAAGAGCCCTTCTCTCTCCATCATTGGGCACCATATGAAGCCTCAGCAACAGCCAGGGAAAATTGGAGGGCAGGCAGTCCCATAGCCCCCCATGCAGCTCTTGCCATGAGGCTGAGGGAGCCCTGCACTGGAATGAGCTGCCACATGCACTGATGTTGAGAGCAAGGTGGCTGTGACCTTCTGAGGGAGATTTCATATGGTGTTTCTTGTCTGAGCTGTGTTAATGGAGTGATGAGAAGAGAAAGCAGCTCAGCTCTAGAAGGGCAAACAGAAGTTGAAATGTATAAATGGGGAAAAATGTGATGGTAGAGGCAGTGTGGGATGCAGGCAATGTGGGACACATGCAAACAGGAGGGAATGGTCAATAGAAACGGTGGCAGCACTCCAGCCAGAAGACTAACCTGCTGTTTGCCTTCTTGTTCAAAGCAAACGCATATCTGATAAAAGGGAAACACTGTCTTAAATAATGAGAAATAAGATATTGTGACCTTCTCCTAGAATTCCCTTCTTGGTGTTCTTGTACAAAATGGTGATAAGCAAGCAAGTTCTCAAGTTCTTCAGGGGAAAAAAAAAAAAAAAAAAAAAAGCAACTATGGAGTGAGTTCAGCTAAAGCTGTTTTTTTTTTTTTTTTTTTTTTTTTTGTGGTGGTGGTGGTGGTGTTTTGTTTTGTTTTGTTTTGTTTTGTTTTTTGTAATGCATCTACTGTACTTCTTCAGGGTTACTATATGAATTAGCTAAGAAAAATCATTATAAATTCAGGCAGTTTGGAGAAATGGGTCAAAATTAACATTACATGATCTATTTTCTGTCAGGACATCTAGAAATAAATATAAATCCCATGATCCAAAAATATCAGCAGGAAAGAATTAGAACCTTAGTGAAGTTGCTTTAATCTAACCTGGGCTTTTAATTAATAGTATGCCAGATACTTACCTGAATATACCACGTTACACTGGGGAAGAGGTAAGGTTGTTTGGTAGCTTTCCATGTGAAAATATATACGTTGCAATATTTGGTTTTGTTTGTTTATTTGTTTGATGGATTTTTGTTTGTTTTTCTTATATTGATAATATTTTCTTGTATTATAGTGTTTGTTTTAGAAATATCACAACAGCCTCATAAAAGAATTTGATGCCAAATCACTACTCTGTATGTACTCTCAACCTCATTGTAGATTTTATCTGGAAATATTAATGTGTGTTCAGTCACTTTATGCAGAACAGCTAAGCAGCAGTCAGAGAACTTATTTCAGTATCACAGTGAAGTTATGATCTCGTCCCCTAAAAAGATGAATTTGAAGACAGGCATCTGAAGAACCCCTCAGTGTATGAGACATCTGTACTGAAGTCAGTATCTGCCCTCGCAGATACTGACTTCAGTATCTGCATCCATCCTGGAATCCATCTTCCATCTTGGAAGATGAAGGATGTGTACAAACAACAAGATAATTCAGTTGAAGGAAGAACAGCTCAAAGTTTTCTTGCATTTTAAATTGATTTTAGAGTAATCTGTAAAGCCATACCCCTAAACATTTCATAGTTGTTGCATCATTCTTTAATATCTAATTTGTTATTAAGAAACATTGCCTATTTTCCATTTTACAGTGTAGCCATTGCCCATTTCGTTTGTTCCTTTTTTTTTAGAATATACCATTTTCTACAATGATCCCCCTGCCAAAAATAAAATGACTTTCTCAGCTGACTAATTTCAGTACCTTTGCAATAAATTTCTCCTTCAGAGAATCATAACTCAAATGACTGTGAAGTGTATTAAGCAGCTTTATAAATGCTCTGATTAGATAGACAGATAGACAAAAATATTCATCAAGGTAATTTCACGTCTCTGTCATCTCTTCTGGACACAGATAGGATATTTATTTTCCAGCAGCATCTGAAGCAATGGCCTCCACTTTGTATACACCATTATTTGTGTCAAAGCAATTTTGCATGCTTTTCAGCCATTCTGCTTAAGGGTGGCTGAGATCTATAATATTTTGCAGTTGCATGCTGGGAGAAGTAGTCTCCCACAGGGCATACTTCCTATATTAAAGGGATTACAATCTCCCTATTTTATGCATATCTGATTTAGACCTTCAGCTCTATGCAAGTTGCCAGTGCAGCCACTCAAATGTTGGGCAACATTTGGATGTTTCTCTCTTAGATTTTCCAGCCTGTATTAATATACAATATCTGTTCTGTTTGGATCTTGGCTGTGTTGAACTTTCTTTTCTGGAACTGCAAAATATCATAAATTTGGCTGCCTAGCACCACTGTCTAATGTAATACTCTAACCCATCTTTAAAAAGCCTGCCAAAGTCAGATTACTGCAAACATGAAGATCAGATATGTGTAATATAACTTTAGAAAAAAACATGTGCTGTTTCCGCATCACTATTATTATTATTATGGAAAGAAAAGCAGCAAAAAGGATTTGACATCTACTGTCTGTTCTGATAGTTGTGGTGACTACTTAGAAGAAAAATATATAATGCATATGGCAGTCCACAAAGACATCTACACTTACTTAAAAGCAAATTCTAGTTATGCTACAAGTCTCCAAGTCTCCTTTATAACCATATATAAATTTTATTAAAATAAAACAAAACAAAACAAAACAAAACAAAACAATAAAATAAAATAAAATAAAATAAAATAAAATAAAATAAAATAAAATAAAATAAAATACATTATTTCAGAATGTATTCTCTTTCTACATGGAAAATTTTCATACCCGATACAACCAAAGACTTTAGCCTCACAGTTAAAGAAGATGCCTCTTTCTGTTTCTCTGTTTGACATGAAGATGGACACAAGGGTAGCTCAGAAAAGGTGTGTGTTTTTCAGATGTATATTTTTTTCCTCACCGAGTTACAGCCGTTGTCAGATTGAAATATATTTTAAATGATAAAATATATAAAAATATATTTTAAATGGTAAAAATAGTTTAAAATACATGTTATGCGTCCTCAGACAGAATAATCCTGACTTCAAGAAAATTTCTCAAGACAATTAAGTTAAGATGCATAAATAAGCTTGACTGTGTAAAGCCCTTCTTTTTGAGAGATGCAAAAATATTCCAAATTTCATGGAGCTCTGAAAAAAACAACAACATAGTAATATTGTTGTAGCTCATTTTAATGTCTGCAGAGCAGAAAAAGTAACGTTGGAAGTCTGCTGTGCTACAGATAAACCTTTTTATCCTATTATTAAAGTGGATATTAAAGTAAACCTTCCAGCCATAGCTGTTCAAAATGTCTGCAGCCAATACAGATATTTCAGGACACGTTGGGTAAGGTTCTTCACCAAGAGGGTGGTCGGGCACTGGAACAGGTTCCTCAGGGCAATGGTCACAATACCGAGCCTGCCAGAGTTCAAGAAGCATTTGGACAATGCTTTCAGACACATGGTCTGATTTTGTGCGTGGTCCTTTGGGGACGTAGGAGTTGGACTTGATGATCCCTGTGGGTCCCTTCCAATTCAAGATATTCTATGATTCTATGAATATAATAATTATCAAGTAGCTAAGAGGGCTCCTGAATTTTATTTCCAGGTTCTGCCTCAGGTGTATAGTATTTTAGTGAAAAGATGAATTTAGGCAAAGTTAAGACAGAGGTGCTGAAGTCAGTAGGAGGAATGGTAATCTTGAAGTATCTCTTGGAAACATTATCACTGTAAAGTCAGTGGGACTGACTGAGGTCAAAGTGAGTAGACTTGGACCAAGTTTGTTTGGCAACACTGAGTTGAAAAGCTCATTGAAAAGGAGAATTGTGCCTCTGTTAGATTACCTTCTCTTTTGCGCTCCTTATGATCTATGACCAACATCGCCCTAAGTAAAGTGGTGATCTCTGAAATAATTTGGAATAATAATAAGCTTTATATGTGGAGTTCTCTCTATCAGAGAGAATCCCACCAAAAGTACAGGGATCTGTGAGAAGTGTACAAAGATGGCAGACTGATCCCGTGGGTTTATCCTTCAAATAGTGTTTGGACATGCTAATGGCATGATGACTGTTTTTCATGTTTAGTGACCTTTAAAGAAAGTTTGGAACTTATTGCAGCCATAGCACCATAAAATGGATGTGCAGTGATTGAAAAATACAGTATGGTACTAACAGAAGAGCTAGCTCTTCAGCTCCAAGCCATCTTCTCCCTAGCATCATGATGCTTACACAGAGAATAAAAACCCCGCATCCATTGAAATTTCCATTACCCTAACACCCCCTCCCAAGCATTTGCCCTTCTTCCATGCCTCCTGAGAGAAACAGTGTCAGTCAGGTCTGTCACAGACCCTGGTGTCCCCTTGCATGTTGTCTGTGGATCAGTCACACACGCTAATGCATTTCTCAGACAGGTTCCCAGTGGTGAGAAGGCAGCCGGCTCTGCAGCACTAGGACTACAGCAGCTGTCTGGCTGTAAACAGTCAGCTAAACTGGGTGTGCCCAGGAAAGGAATCAGAGAATCTCCTTCAATGCACGTGCTGCCTATGGAATGGCCTTTGGTGGAGTCCTTACTTCCAACTACATCAGTAGGGACTAATTAAACACTGATCATTATGGCGCTTGGGATGCATTTGTATAATCCGTGGAAACCTGACTGAAGAACTCTCCCTGCCCTAGCACTAGTCCTGTAATCTCTAGATAAATACTACCTCTGCTAGCAAGCTGTCAATCAATTAAAACAATATGCTCAAAAATATTTAATGGTTCCTGTGTTAATCCCCATCAGAATTCAGTTTCTGAACACACTCTGGCCAAAGTAACAGATATAGACAATAAATTAGCCCTTTAAAAATAAAAAAATAAATACCTAAACTACTTCTGTAATTACACAAACATTTCAGGAGGTATGTGAATCTTCCTAACATGACATTCACAGTATAATGTAGATACGTATTTTTCCACATTAAGGTCTTAATATAGGATATCCCATCAGTCCACTCCTCTGACAATTAACATATTAGCTAAATTTGCTGACAGGCATTCTGTGTGAGATTTATATCTCCTTTCAGTCCAAGTGAAATATTTGTCTTTCTGCAGTGTTTTCCAAGAACATACAGCATGTTTGAGAGCTTTACTGTCCTATTTTGATAACTAAGTCCAAAACTAAGCTTAAATGAATTGCCCAACCAGCTCTCACGAAATGTCAACTGAAGCTGGCAAAGGAAGATAACAGATCATAAAGGTGGCATTCTCAAGGAGCTAACTGGTGCCATTATGCTTTAGGTTGTCTCCATTGCTACACTGCGTACCCTTACTTGGAGGGGTTTATAACTTGGCTGCAAAAATGTTTTCTGGGAGAAACTTGGCAGACAAAGTCTGAACTTGAGAGCAAATACATTTTAAAACAAAATTCTGGAAAAAAAAAAAAAAAAAAAAAAGAGAGAGAGAGAGAGAGAAGTCTGTTTACAATGAGGTTTTGAGCAATGCATGGTCAAACTGAGCTGATTTGGCAAGCTACAATACACCCAGCAGAGCCCTGGGGGCTAGCTCTAGCCATCCTGACACCTTTCAGACAGAGGAACCGACAGGATTTCCACTTTCACCCTGGAAAAGACAGGTCTCTTCCACCAGATGGATGAGATGTGGACATCTGGTAGCAGCCACTGTGACTCCAGGAGGAGAGAGGTCTGGAAGAACCTGTCCTCCTCAAAGTGGTATCAGGCAGAGGGGTAAGAGCTCAGGATCACTGTCTCGACCCTGCACATGCCAGCCTTTGCCAAAGTGGGAGCCTGGCCTTTTCGTCGGAAAGTTTTGATGGCAACTCATTTAGTGGGCTTTTGCAGACATCCTTCTAGCACTCACAGCCTCTCTTTGTTCACAGGGTGAGTAGAAAAAGTCACTGCTAAAACATTTTCTCTTCTGTGGTGTTTCAAAAGACTGTTGAAGCAGGTCAGATATTTGTCAAGCCTCTTAAGATGAGGTGCAATGTGTTTCAGTGTTTCACACTGAAAGCCATTGACTATTTCATAAATAGGAACCTACATTTAAAAAGGGTAAGTTCAGGCTCTGAAGATTATCCCAGAGAGAATGAAAAGCAAGAAGCTACTTCTCTCACCTGAGTATATGAAAGATGCAAAAAAACTTTTCTTTTTGCCTGGCCAAAGTCACATACTACTTACTTGTATTGCAGCAGTCATGCTGTATGGCATAGCTGTATGCTATGGCTGGACCGTTTGTGGGGCAGACAGAGAAGGATTCATGAAGGATTCGTATGTGCACCAGAACTTTTTTTTTTTTTTTGAGATGACTGGTTTATTCACAAAAAGTGGTAACTATGTTGTCTAAAGCACTGTTTGTTTGTTTATTTGTTTTGTTTTTAATTACAGCTAATTAAAAATATTATTTAATTAAAAATTTCATTAAAAACATTATTTAATGTTTTTATTATCTGTAATTAAAAACAAAACATTTTTTTAAATAATTATTTAATTCGGGGGGGGAAGTTTCTGATTAAAAAGAAAATAAATTAAATAAATGCAGAAATTTCAAAACAGTTCATTTCAGAATTTCTGAAATGAAATGTTTTGCTTTTCTGTATAAAATTAAAAAGGCATATTAAACATTATTTCATAAAAATAAAACAAAACAGCCAAAGAAGAAAATGATGGCGTATAGCCTGTACTTTCGCCAGTCTGTTTGAGTATGAGGAGCATTTTGAACAACCTGTTTTTCTGGAGAGGGCACGTACTCACCTTTGAACAAGAAAATAATTCTGACTTGTCCTTTCTGTCCCTAGGAAATTTTATTTGTTTCAAACCACCATGGAATTGCCAATATCTGGGTGTTTTGGAGGTACACAACCTTGGTTTAACATTCTTACTCTGAAGCAAACTCAAAGAAGAGGCATCTCTACACTTGCCTTCTCAGCTGCAAAGTTTGAAAAGGAGCAACAACTGGTAAAATATTCTGAACTCAAACCACATAACCTTTTATAATTTCAATTTTGAACTTGACCTTAAAAATCAAGTCATGGACTGTATAAATTTATATAGACATCAAATGAAAGTTTTATCAAATCCTGTATACTTCCACAAAATATATATATAAATATATATATATGTTTTTACTTCATCAACGTTGTCTAAGTCTCAGTGAGAAACAAGGTCAAACACTAACTTTCACAGAAGATTTAGTGAGAGCAATGTTGTTCTAGAAGAACTGATCCCAAGCTCTAGAAAAAAAAAAAAAAAATCTATATAAAGTCATCAGTTGCTAAAAAATGCAATATAATGATTAGCCTAACGTTCTAGTTTGGAATTTGAACTTGAATTAACCACTGAGAATATATTTTATTCCCATTTTCTTCAGTTCCTCTGGATTTAGGGATAGAATAAGGAGAGTGATTTATTCTCTGGAATTTTAATCCAAAAGGTACATCACTTCTTTCCAAACACATACTTTAGGTCATATCTCAAGTATCATAGACTAAGAAGTCCTCAGGCATACAAGTAAGCATCTAACTTCACTGAAATGAAGTTTTATTTCATGAAATTATAAATTTTTATGAAGAGCATATAAATACAGACAAGAAACATCAAAGTCAATGTCTGATTTTACAGTGGGTGCTGGTACTGGTAAATCAAGTGCTGGTACTGTGAATTCAGCCATTTCTAATCAACATTCAGCTTGTGACTCATACACATTATTACATTAAGCTTTTGACACCATTTGTCTAAACTTTTTTATGTGATACATCTTTTGACCTCATCATCTGTCAGAACTTTCTGGTAATAGGAATTAGCAAATCACGTGTCTTTCAGTGCAAGAGGCCTCAGACACTTGTTTTCTCACCAACTCACTACTCTTCCAGCCAGCTCCCAAGCAGGGAAACCTCTCTTTAGAGCACCCAGATTTACCTGTTATTGAACTTTTTCTGCTTCTTCATTTCTGTACACATATTGAAAATCACAGAATCACAGAATTGTCTAGGTTGGAAGAGACCTCAAGATCATCGAGTCCAACCTCTGACCTAATACTAACAAGTACTCCACTAAACCATATCACTAAGTTCAACGTCTAAACATCTTTTACAGACCTCCAGGGATGGTAACTCAACCACTTCCCTGGGCAGCCCATTCCAATGCCTAACAACCCTCTCAGTAAAGAAGTTCTTCCTAATATCCAACCTAAAACACCCCTGGCGCAACTGTAGCCCATTCCCCCTTGTCTTGTCACCAGGCACATGGGAGAATAGACCAACTCCCACTTCACTACAGCCTCCTTTAAGGTACTTCTGAAGAACGATAAGGTTGCCCCTGAGCCTCCTTCTCTCCAGGCTGAACAAACACAGCTCCCTCAGCCTCTCCTCATAAGACTTGTTCTCCGGACCCCTCACCAGCTTTGTCGCCCATCTCTGGACTTGCTCGAGCACCTCGATGTCCTTCTTGTAGCGAGGGGCCCAAAACTGAACACAGCACTCGAGGTACGGCCTCACCAGAGCCGAGTACAGAGGGACAATCACTTCCCTAGACCTGCTGGCCACATTGCTTCTTATACAAGCCAGGATGCTGTGGGCCTTCTTGGCCACCTGAGCACACTGCTGGCTCATATTCAGCCGACTATCAACCATCACTCCCAGGTCCTTCTCCGCCAGACAGCTCTCCAACCACTCATCTCCCAGCCTGTAGCTCTGCTTGGGGTTGTTGCGCCCCAGGTGCAGGACCCGGCACTTGGCCTTGTTGAACTTCATAGAGTTGACCTCAGCCCATCTGTCCAGCCTATCTAGATCCTCCTCCAGAGCCTTCCTACCCTCAAGCAGATCAACACACGCACCTAACTTGGTGTCATCTGCAAACTTACTGAGGGTGCACTCAATCCCCTCGTCCAGATCATCGAGGAAGATATTAAAGAGGACTGGCTATCAAGCCCGTTTCTAACCCAACGAAGTGTACATCAGTCCAAGCTATGAGCAGCCAGTTTCTTAAGGAGAATGCTGTGGGAAACAGTGTCAAAGGCCTTACTGAAGTCAAGGTAGACCACATCCACAGCCTTTCCCTTGTCCACCAAATGCGTCACTTTGTCATAGAAGGAGATCAGGTTCGTCAAGCAGGACCTGCCTTTCATAAACCCATGCTGACTGGGCATGGTTGCCTTGTAAGTACTGCGTGATGACACTCAAGATAATCTGCTCCATGAGCTTCCCTGGCACTGAGGTCAAACTGACAGGCCTATAGTTCCCCAGGTCTACCCTCCAGCCCTTCTTGTAGATGGGCGTCACGTTTGCTAGCTGCCAGTCTACTGGGACCTCCCCCGATAGCCAGGACTGCTGATAAATGATGGTAAGCAGCTTGGCCAGCTCCTCCACCAGTTCTCTCAGTATCCTCGGGTGGATCCCATCTGGCCCCACTGAATTGCGTACATCCAAGTGCCGTAACAGGTCACCAAACATTTCCTCATGGATAGTGAGGGCCACATCCCCATCCCCTTCCACCAGCTCAGGGTACTGGGTATCCAGAGAACAACTAATTTTGCCACTAAAGACTGAGGCAAAGAAGGCTTTAAGCACCTCTGCCTTTTCCTCATCTTTTGTAACTAAGTTTCACCCCCAATCCAGTAAAGGATGGAGATTCTCCTTAGTCCTCCGTTTTGCATTGATATATTTGTAAAAACATTTTTTTTCTCTTTAACAGCAATAGCCAGATTGAGCTCCAGATGAGCTTTGGCCTTTCTAATTATGTCCCTGCACTGCATCGCAACATCCTTATAGTCCTCCCAAGTGGCCCGCCCTCTTTTCCAAAGCTTATAAACCCTCTTTTTTCTCCTAAGTTTAAGCCACAATTCTCTGTTCAGCCAGGCTGGTCTTCCACACTGACTTGTCTTTGGGCACATGGGGACAAATCGCTCCTGCGCAATTAAGATTTCCTTCTTGAAGAGTGCCCAACCTTCCTGGACTCCTCTGCCCTTCAGAACCGCCTCCCAAGGGACTCTGCCAACCAGTGTCCTGAACAGTTCAAAGTCGGCCCTCCGGAAGTCCAATAAAGTGGTTTTACTGGTCCCCTTCCTGGTTTCTCCAAGAATGGAGAACTCTACCATTTCATGATAACTCTGCCCAAGACAGTTTCCAACCACCACATCTCCCACCAGTCCTTTTCTGTTTGTGAAAAGAAGGTCTAGCAGGGCACCTGCCTTGGTAAGCTCACTAACCAGCTGTGTCAGGAAGCTATCTTCCACACTCTCCAGAAACCTCCTAGACTGCCTTCTCTGGGCTGTGTTGTGCTTCCAGGATATATCTGGGAAGTTGAAGTCCCCCACGAGAACCAGCGCTGACAATTTCACAACTTCTGTCAGCTGCCTGTAGAACTCCTCACCAGTCTCCTCATCCTGGTTCAGCAGTCTATAACAGACCCCCACCAGGATGTTTGCCTTGTTGGCCTTCCCGTTGATCCTAACCAAAATGCTACTATATATATATTAAGCCATGGGCTTTCATTACTGTTATATTGTGCAGCAAGAAATTTCAAATTTTATTAAGTAGACTCTATGAATGAAGAACCATCTAGAGCTTAGGTGAAGTTTCACATTTTTCATGCAGAAAACATGCAAGTGTTAAAAAAAAAAAAAAAAAAAAAAAAAAAAAAAAAAAAAAAAAGGCCTACCTTAATTTCTTTAGAATCACAATAGGAATTATTTTCAGACACAGGTGAAATTAAACCAAATATATACATTTAAAGAATTGAATAAAGCAAACCCTAATATCTTCATTGAAAGAATTTCATGGATGTTACCCCTAAAAATACCTGTAATACAAAGAAATGGTGGGGTTAAAAGTTGAACTTATTACACTAAAAATATATATATAAATAAATAAATAAAATCAAGTTGATATGCATAATCTAATATAAACTGTTAATTTTTTTTCCTGGTTTTCTCATGCTCCTTCTCTCTTCAAGTCACTTGGCCTTCATTCCTCAGTAAACCAATTACTTCAGTGCTATATTAGATTTACATTCATTGCCCTTACTCTCCTTTTATATGCATGAAATCTTATTCATGATGTGCAAGAACAAGCCCAAAGAAAATTGAGATCTAGGGGATTGGCCAGGTTTGACAGAAACTATGGAACTGAATCACTGCTGTATTCGGTCCATTCAAGAATAAAGAGTTCTTCAGAAGCACTCAGAGCTTAACGTGCTGTGACTGCAGTGGCAGTGTTCAAGTGTGTAGGACTGGATGGAGATCCTTAGATCTATTCTTTCTCACCTTTTTAGGTTCTGATTCTAGTTTGTCATCAGCCATTTCAGATGTTTCACAGGAATACCTCTTTGCACATAGCAGGCTTGAGCAGAGATCCTGGGACTTGAGAAAGGAACAGGAGATCCCCCTGACCTATTCAGACCATTGAAACTCAACTGTGGTCATCAACTCTATCCTTACAAAATGCTGAAAGTTATTCCAGCTCGTTTGTAAAGTAGCTGAGTTACAGTCTTGTGATGTGATAACTAATAAGTAGTTTTAAATTAATTATAATTATCAAGTTTGAAAGCCTTTAAGATATCAGCCATTTTGTCCTTACTAAACTGAAACACGACTGTTCTATGTTGGTGTTTCTCTTTGCTTTTATCTCTTCAGCTTCTCTTCTCTCACTTTCTCTCTCCATGTAATAATTTAAAGTTTTGTTACAAACTGCTATAATTTCTCAGTAATCTGAGAGTATAACCACAGCTGCAGTTTTGAGGTTGCCAGCAATTCCTGCTACTGGCAATTTTCCGTCAGTCTTGTTAAGAAAGTTGCCACAATTTTACCACAAATAGTAAGTCTGTGGCATACTCCAGAATTTGCATACAGTTGCCATTAGCTTACCAAAGTGATCATTTCTGTTAACAATAGCTCTCTAAAACGGCTTGAAAATTGGTATTCAGCCAAGCCAATCTGTTTTACATTATGCAGAAAATTTTAATGTGAAACTTTTTAATAAAAATCATCACTAAAGTCTATCTGAGATCATGCCTTCTATCTGAAAGACTGAAAAACTAATTGTATACTAGCTTTCTGGATCATTTGTACAGTTTTTTGCACACTCATACACACACACACAAAAGTCATTGGGAGTATATTTAGCCAAACTTTAAGTAAAAGTTATTTTGTTAACATTATTAAAAATGCATATTCAGCAAATTCATTGGCTGCATTAACTTGTATATTCATGCAACTTCTGAGTCCTTACACTGTTACTCATAGTTCAGAACAAAGTCTATTCTAAACTGCGGTCTTGTTGTCTTTTGATTTTATAGGCTAAATAAATGATATACACAAAGCAACAGTTAAAAAAACTAACGTTATTAAAATGTTACTTAGAATTATGTGAAACTGGTGTGGTTAAAGAATTTTAATGAAATACGGTTAAACCATCTAAATAGATTAATTTGGACTAAGTTGACATTTGTAATGATTTATTTTTTGCTGAACACCAGTGAAACTCCATGAAACTTCTATGGTTTCCATTATTTATTTTGGTATACTTGTAGTACTATAAAATTAATTCTCCAAAACAAATTACATTTTAAATAATGATTTTGAGTTGGGACATTCTTCCTGTAATCCACAAGTATCTCACTTTTATTTGTTAGGTTTCCAAAAAGGCTAATTAAAATGTTTTCTGTAGAAAATTAAAACTTTTTTTAACCAGAACTGTTCTTGTAGTCTGAATTATTCAGGATTTTGAACCATTTTAAGGCCAGCTATTCAGCATATAGTTTCTCAGCTTTACATGTAAATCAGGTGTGCCGTTGCATGTACATTTTGCTTATATTCATGCTTGATCTTGTTTTATGGGTTAGCATATCTCTGAGAAGGATGGAACAGTTTAGACACTGAAGGGTTGTGGTTTTGATCTAAGGAAACATTGTGGTTGGTCATATAGGAAAAGTCCTTCCTAAAATGCTAAGGGAATCAGTTTTTTTAATAACAAAAATTCACCTATTCAGCAGGTTTTAATTCTTTCAGAGAAGCTTGACAGTATATCAAATCGTGCAGTCATTAAATACTGACAGTGTAATGAAGCCGCCTTCTCTCATGATTATATCATTCTCTCCATTACTGAAAAGACTTTTGCCCAACCATCCATTTAATGGTGTTTTCTTTTCTAAAATGTAATATGTTTTACTGATAAAAATGGAACCCGGCTGTTCTTCAAGGTGGAAATTAATTTTCCAAGCCTCTGCTATTTTGAAGGCTGGCACAAGGATAAATACAAATCCCAATGAATTTCACTAGTGTTGGCTGTCCTTGAAAGAAAACAGATTTTGTTTGTTTGTTTGTTTGTTTGTTTGTTTGTTTTGTTTTGTTTTGTTTTGTTTCTGTACAGAGAAGGCCCTGCTCAATGTGATTTTTTAGATTCTGGAATCCAGTTAAAAGTGATAGGATAATTATTGATATATTATTAACCTTTTACATATAGTACCTTTTGGTAACTATCTGCCATTAAACTGCTTAATTTAGAAAGGAGACAGAGGACAGCAAGGCCTCTATGTTCAGTACACTCATTAGTTCACAGAATCACACAGAATTTCTAGGTTGGAAGAGACCTCAAGATCATCAAGTCCAACCTCTGACCTAACACTAACAGTCCCCACTAAACCATATCCCTAAGCTCTACATCTAAACGTCTTTTAAAGACTATCTTCCTTCTGACAGTGGAATTCTAACAGAGTAAAAGTGTTTTAAAGTGTTGAATTCTAATAGAGTAAAAGTGTGGTAAATATATAGACAAACACTAATCTGAGAAGCTTTCACACCAAAATCATTACCTTACAACTCATCTCTATTTAATATCAATCAATTTCATCTTTTGACATGCAGCTTGGCCAGGTTGATAGAAAAGATTTCTTCCATAAATCATCAGACTTAACTAATTGATCAGGTAAAGAAGATCTAGACTACCAGTAAAATATTTCCTCAGCATGCCTTGTCTTCATAAGATGTTATTTCTTCCTGACCCAGGGGCAAGTTAAGTGTGTCTTAGAGCCCAGCAGTGTTTGGACTAAACCTAGTCTTAATTAGCAGTCTTAGGACATGTTTTTGTCTGTGGCCATGCTGATGACTTAATAAATTCCCTGATTAATGTTTCTAATACATTACTTGCTTACATTTCTGATACATTACTTGTAATATAATTACATATATTACTTGTACTGTGTGCTTCCTGCTTACTCTACTATACATAAACTAGTGTATCTTGGTAGATTTACAGCATGCTTTTTACTGCTATGCCCAAACTGGACCACAACCAAATTTCAGTATCTTCTGCAGGTTCCTCTAGACAGGGTGTGACATGGTCTTGTTGAGATTTACTATGTTCCAGGCCCCAGATGAGGTATACATTACTATAATGCAACAGATTAGAAGGATGGGTATTTTTGCAACTGTTTGATGTCCATGGACCAGTATGACAGCCTGGAATTGTATTCTTGCAGAAGGTATTTCTGTCTTGAAAGTTTGGGGCTACTATTGGGTCCTAAAAAAATTGTCGTTTCCTAAGGTGCATGAAGTTTATCACAATGCAATCAGTACGTGTTCTAAATTTTGTTCTGACTCAGACTGCACACGTCCCTTTTGCCAGGATGTCTGTTAGATTCTGTCACTACACACCAGTGAAACCAGGTAGTCCCTTCAACTATGAATAGCTGCTCTAAACCTCACTGCACTTCTGTGCTGTATTCAGGAGCCTGGTTACTCTGTTTCTCCAGGCCCACTCTCAAATATCTCCTGTTTGTTTTAGAAACTCCGAAGCTTGACTTTAAGTATCGCATTGCAGATGATCTCCTAACCAAATACAAAGATCAGCCCAAAGCAAAGTGGTGTAACAAACTTCATGAGACAACTGTTCTTCTGATTATTCATTCTTATTTCATATTCTACAACTCAGAAGAATCATTTGTGAGTCTTTTGACAAAGGAATTTGCCTTATAATATGTACACAATACCTAAAAACTTTGCTCACTTGGTCAGATCTCTATTTATTGTCAGTTTTAAACAAAGAAGTGTACTCAATTTCCAGGACAACCTGCTGCATTTCTTCCAATTCACACCATCATTAAGATATTTTAATCACTACTCCAGAGATATAGTAGAGAGGTTACACTGAAGGAATAGTATAGGAATCACAGGTAGGAAATAATAGGTAAAGTTTGAAAACTACTCTCTGATGAATTCTCATGCATCACCACTGTTTGCTGTCATTTTGGAAGATAAAACCATTCTGCATTTTATCTCAACTGCTGCTTCAGTCAATGCTTCCTTTGTACTGTCCCTCAAGGGAAATGTTTTGTAAAATTGGCTGGCACCAAACAGCTAAGCAGACAAGGAAAAGTCTGCATAAGATTACAGAAAGATAAACACTTCTGCATGTGGTCCTATCTGCTTGGACCTCTGAGTGAGTGTAGTGGGTTTACGTGGCAAGGTTTTGGTAGCAGGGGGCCATAGAGAAATTTTCTTTTCTGTGAGAAAGATCTAGAAGCTGCCCCATGTTTGGGAAGGGCCCCATTGTTTTCCAGAGCTGAGCCAATAAGCGATGTTGTTTTGCACCTCTGTGAGAGCATATTTAAGACAGGGAAAAAAACGCTGCGCCACACAGCAGCCAGGAGAGTCAAGGGAGTGAGAAACAGCCTTGCAGGTGCCAAGGTCAGTGTAGAAGGAGGGGGAGAGGTGCTCCAGGCGTCGGAGCAGAAGTCCCCTGCGGCCTGTGGTGAGGACCATGGTGAAGCAGGATGTCCCCCTGCAGCCCATGGAGTACCACGGTGGAGCAGGGTTCCACGCTGCAGCCCATGGAGGAGACCACGGTGGAGCAGGTGGCCCTGCACCGACGGAGGCTGCCGCCTGTGGAAGACCCCTGCCGGAGCAGATTCCAGGCCGGACCTGTAGCCCATGGAGAGGAGACCACGCAGGAGCAGGTGACCTGGCAGGAGCTGCTTCTCGTAGGGGAGCCAGGTTGGAGCAGTTTTCTCCTGAGGGATGGACCCCATGGTACGGACCCATATCTGGAGCAGTTCTGGAAGAGCTGCTGCCTGTGGGAAGCCCACGCCAGATCAGTTCATCAAGGACTGCATCCCGTGGGTGGGACCCCACAGCACAGGGGACGAGAGTGACTGAGAAGGAGCGGCAGAGAAGAAGTGCTGTAGACTGACCATAACCCCCATTCCCCCGTTCCCCTGTGCCGCTCAGGGGGAGGAGGTGGAAGAGGGTGGATGGGGGGGGAAGGTGCTTTTGGTTTCTTTCCTTTGTTTCTCACTGCTCTAGCTTGTTAGTAATGAGCAATAAATCTTACTATCTTCTTATGCTGTGTCTGTTTTGCCCATTACAATAATTATTGCGTGATTTTCTCGTCCTTATCTCAACCCTTGAGCCCTTTTCACATATTTTCTCCCCATTCCTCTTTGAGGAGGGGGAGTGAGAGAGCGGCTGTGGTGGAGCTTGGCTGCCCACTCGAGCAGAACCACGACAGTGAGAAGAAACAACTGACTAGACTCCTTCCAATTCCATCATTCAGAATGGATCACATTTTGGACTTTGCTTTATGCCACTTCTGTTTATGTTCACATAATACCTGCACAAAGATTGTCCACAAATAGATTTCCCAAATATACATATTTGTATCTGGTTAAGAAATCCATCTCAGAGGGTGTCACTGAGCCATACTCACCTCTGAAACATTCAAGGGGGATTGAAATCCAGTCTTGGAATTTTCATTGTTTCAAGTGGCTCTATGCTAATCACTACATCTCTGTGCTAATCACTGCATTAGGAAGAAATCCAGAGTAAACTCTTTTCTCCATTGTCATCAGCAGAAGCTGTGGATGGAATACGCTCAGTCATAGTGGGACTGCCAGAATGAACAGACTGTGGTTTCCTGTTCCAGAGGAAGGAAACAATTGTTTTTTTTCCCACAAGTGCATAAAAGAGGCTGCTGCTTTGTAGGTAAACATAAGGGAAGGTGTGTAAGCCACGTACATCCTTTTGCAGCCAGCTCAGTCCTAAAAGACTGAAATTACTCTGCACGTATCTGAAATGAATTCAGGCTCAAGCAACCCAACATGAAAATTATACTCAACAGCTAACAAACTATAGTTCTTGAAATACATGCCATGTCTCCATTTTACATAGTGGAAAAATTCTCCTGTCAGTAATACAAATTTTGATGACACCAACAAATTGAGATGACAGTACTTAATTCCTCTATATCTCCTCTAGTTCTTAGCTATAAAGTCTCTTAATAAAGACAGGCAAATGCTTATATTTTATGTTGTATCTTAAGAAAAAAGAAAAAAATCACCTTCTGCTTAAGATTAAAATTCAAACCAATGATGCATAAAAATCATCAGCATCTAGATTTCTTATGCTGCTATTGATTCAATACCTTGTCTAAGGAGTATACTGAGCAGCTTGTTGGAAAAAAAAAAGGGGGGTGGGGGAAAGAGGGAGGCATTTTTGGGGCATTTCAGTGCCCTAATCTAGGCAGCCAACCTTAAAGATATTCCTGCAAATGATATTTTGAACATCCTCACTATCAAGCATTGGCAGATCCAAGAACAAAACTCATGGTTCAGTTGTTTTAAACAACCCACGCTATCATAACAGATGATTGACAATTACCATTGAATCTGTGCTGTAGTTTCCCAACTTTGGATATTCATCTGCTGAGCTGCAGGTACTTAGAAGGGAGTTTTCTCATTTGTGTTTTAATAACTTTGGAAAAATGTAAACCACCAAAAATCTATGCTGTCAGCTTTAAATATCCCTCTTCAATTTAGGTTGCTTAATAATATTGCTGACTGCTTCTCATCTTACATTATTTATATAGCTTTGGATGTTCGGGAAATCACCTGAAAAAACAAGATGCTTGGACCATACCCCATCAAAACTCATGCAGTCTGCATCGTGTCTGGGGAGAAAGGACATGAAATTAATCTGCACCTGATTTCAGGATGCTACAGGTCAAATTCAGGGTTTCTTGCATTTTAGGGCACCAGAAGCAGTTTTGGGTTTCTGTGGTTTTACGTCTGCAATTGAGATTGCTATTGGTTTTTCACAGTCTACTTTATAGGAGTGTATATATTATGTTTCATTTTCTAGTTTGCCTGTAGTTTGAGAAAAACACATATAACTTTTACAGCCACTGAAATGCCTGTAACAGTAGGTGAACCAGATGGATAGAAGCAATCCATGGTCTCAGCAGGTCTATTTTACTTTAAACATTGTTGTGTTCTGGTCCCTTAGCATCCTACAGATTTTTCCTTGATAATCTGTGAATGCTACTTTAGCTTTCCTGCATATACTCTTTTTGGCTTACTTACCAAAAAGCAAAACACTGGACCCTCAGTGGTTTTTATAATTTCCTTTACTCATACTATCCATTTATGGTGATCAGGGACCACAGAGGACCTTGAGCTCTTATGAAATTTTATAAATAAGCCTCTTGGTACAGCACTATCCCACAGGGCATGTTTCCTCCATGCGGAGCATGACCCTGCCTCCCCATTCAAGTCAACAGAGGTTTGGCCACTGAGGTCAGTGGGAGTAGGATGAGGCCCTAGTGCTTCTCCAGTTACCTAGTTGCTCAACTGCTGTGGAGCTCATAGGGCAGCAGCAGGAGCTCAGATGACACTGTGACGTAGGAGCCCTCAGATTCATGCAGCCTTACAATTCTCTTAGCTTCAGAAGAGAGCATGATAATCCTCAAATGATACTGTTGGCTTCTTGCACTGTTGCCTGGTAATGAAAACAGAGAAATGCTTCCAGCAGTGAGCCATCACCCTTCGGTCCTTAAGGGAAAACACACATGTGAAGGGAAGCACATGAGCATGCGTGCATATGCATGCACACGCACATATGGCTTGTGTATATAATGAAATGACTGGCCAGAGCCAAGACTGGTCTGTGGAAAATCTTATCTTGTTTAGATTAAGATATACCTCACCTCTTAAGCCTTTTCCTTTCTTGAGAGTAGTCATCTTGTTACCTCAGTGAACCACATTTTGTCCAATGCCTTGTATGCTTGAAAAATTATATGGTTAAGCAAGACATTTCATAATCATTAATCTATAGTTAACTCAGCCTGCTGCATTATGCAACACTATGAGGAACAGCTGGGGCCCACTAACCAGAAAGCACTTTTATGGTTTCTCTTAAGGGCCATTAAATCAATGTGATGAGAGCACAGCTGGAAAAAATCCTGCAAAAATTTATCAGATCCCACACAATATGTAAAGGGAGCACTTGGTGCAATTGCAGACTCAGCATCAAGCCCTCTCAGTTTAAACTGCAGGTGGAGGAACATTTACAGCACAGCTCATATACAGTCCTGAAAATGTCTGCTGTCTCTCCTTTGTCCGTGGGGTTTTCCATTTGGGCCCCACTAACTGCTATAATTGCTGTGGGTCGCTTAAGGGGAAATTAATTGGATCATGAGGGCAGCCTTTTCAGCAATTGCCATGCTGCCTAAGCCTTTCAAGGTAGAACTTACTAATGTGAATGCACAAGAAGCTGGCAGTGCTCCTTCCCTTTCCTTAAGCGCTTTCTGACAGTGGCCTGGAAATCTCATGTTTTCCTACTGCATGTTTTGAAACAGAAGATGGAAAGGAGGAATAAGTTATTAATCCCTGAAGCCCACATGATTCATAACTGTTTGCACATAATTGATAATGTAAAATAATTAAGAAGAAATGCTGTTACAGACATATAATGTCCTTCAGAATTAACCTCTGATGAAATAAAACAGATCTGGAAGTTAAAGGTATATTAATCGGAATAGAGCAGACAAAAAAAAATAAAAAAGAAAAAGGAAAATATCACTGCACCTGCTTTATGGATGTCTAATGGGTTTTAGGCCCCACAGCAATTTCTTTAACACCTTTCTCAAATGGCTGTTAAGGGCTTGATACTACAAGTCTAGGCACTAAACAGGTGTCTTGCTATTACTTGACACAAGTGGCTGGTATAAAGCCAGATGGGTTTATATATCTAGGCTCATCATGAATGTTTTTATTTATAGAGTTTCCTTCCTGTCTTCTCCAAAACGAGCAATCCACACAGCGTCTGCTTCCCTTCTTTGCTCCTCTTTATTTGTGAGACTGCTCTCTTCAAGTAAAATTCATGAAACAGCTGCTATGTTCAACACTGCAGTATTACAAAATAGCTAGGGTAGGAACTAAAATGAAACAAACAAAGCAAAAACAGGCTGGAAATGTGTATGTGTGGGAGGGAGGGTTTTGAAGTAGAAAGGAAGACCATTACTGGGTTAGAATTTAGCTATATACACCACAGCTAGCAGCTATACACTTGCAAAGAGAACTAAGGTCTTTAAGGATCACATGTTGGCAGATTGCACATGGAGAGTAGTTACAGAATATCATGTAGTCAGCTTCATGCACCTATGAAAAATATATATGAATGTGTAATATATATACCTAAAAATGTTTTATGCATGTTTCATACCATATACCTTCATCTATGTCATATTTAATATACATATTTCTATATACACACAAAGCATGTATTTCATAACATCACACTGCACTTTGATTAAAATAGAAGGATAATCTCCAAATGAAATACCTTCTTTTTCCTTGTCACTCCTCCCAGTCAAGACCTAGGTAAATTTGATTTTGTGTAACCTAGGGTGACTGAAGACCTCCAAGACAAAAGAGGAATAAGCACCATTTCTGAACCATGGAAGTCTGGGGAAGAGTTGTCACTGTCTTCAATGGGTCAAGAATCAAGTCCTTTCAGGGCTGAGTAGGAAGACCAGGATCAGACATTCATGCAGAAATCTGTGCATGAGTGGAGAAAACAGCTTCTTCTGCTTTCTTTGACATCTTTCTAGGATTGTGTACCCATATAGCTTGAACCACGGGGAAGAATTTGGAGTCAGGAGGGGACAAAGAAAAGTGGATAGCATAACAAATATCCACCACCAGGCAAAGCATTCAAAAGAAAATTATGCTTTACACTGTGTTCACTTTTCCACTTGGCCTTTGCATGTTCTGGAACTGCACTAAAAAAGGCCAAAGTCTTTATGGGAAATCTCCATTATAGACATAATGCTTGAAGGCTAAAAGCATAACACAGACAAGAGATCCAGGGCATGGCTGAGGAGAGGGGCAGCTGGTGCTCATATTCAGTAATTCTTTAAAATTTTATGTCTCCCCAATGGTATTCTTTGTGTGTATGTAAAAGGTCTCACACATTCTCCATGGCCAAGTGGCTTTAAAAAAAGAAGAAAAAACAAACAAACAAACAAACAAAAACAAACAACAAAACACCCTAGTTTTCAAAAGTGCTGTTGGTTCTTAAACATATTTTGACAGGCTTGCTGCTGCTAAACTATCTTGACACAACCAAAGCAGAAGTACCCTCTACAGTAGTTCATGGTTCTTTTTACTGAGGAAGTCTGAAATGAGTTTCCAAACCCAAAGCAGAGGAAGTACAGATTTTTAAATTTTAAAAAGACAGAAAGCCAAGACTCCCTAAGGTATACAGAAATGTAGAGGGAGAAATTCTATCTTTCCAAGGTTTGCCAAATGAAATGGGGAAGAGAGGGAATTAATTCTTTTCAGAAACAAAAGAGAAAACAGAGGAGAAAGTCTTGGGTCATGAGCACCAAGCAGGCAACAGAATGTTTTGCTGCAGCATACATTCTCTCCACTGGAGTTGCAGGCAATCACACGGATGCTCTTGGCCCATTAGGCTATTGTACCTTTAGGGTAAGATACAGCACACAGAAGTGACCAGTAGAAAGCTTTTTTTATGACTGCACATCGAGGCATGTTATGTTCATAACTGTTAAGACATGTCAGGCTTATCAAGTCTGACAAAAATCCCAGTAGATTCCCAAAGATTTGCAAATATAACCCATCACAGAATTATCGTTTGCTATTAATGACAACTCAGGAAAGAGAGGACAGAACCTGACATTCTCATTACCTGTGTCCAAGGGGATGTCTTTCTGTGTTTATTTATTCATATCCAGACCACCAGAAAAGTATGAAGTGCTCTTATCTCCTTAATTATATTTAAAGATAATATGTGGATAATGTGGATCATTCACCTACACTAAATATAAACAATGCTTCAGCAAAACTTCTCTTAAGATTTCTCTAAATATTTTATGAGTCATTAGATCAAACTTTTCTCCTTTTGGGTTTTGATCCCATCTTTTTAATTTCATAAAATTTCTACCACTTTAAGAATATTTTTCAATAAGTAGGAATACATTCTTTCTCCCCTTTAGAATACCTCTACTCATACTCCACCCCAAAACAATGTTCTTTATTGAAAACAAACTTGTTTCGGAGTTGTTGGCAAACTCCTGTGTTATTCAAAATGAAAGAAAATCTCAAGGTCCTTGCAGGGTTAAATTTCAGAGATAGTAAAGAAATCTTACCAGAGATTTTTCAAAGCTAAAACATTTTTCTTGAAATATTGGCCCCAAACCAGCAAGGGGACAAAATGAGTGAGCAAGGGACAAGGGTCGTTATAGAGGAGAATATAACAACTTCTCCCAGACAGAACAAAAATCTTCCTGAGTTCACTGATTAAAAAGTTTTAAAATTACAACATATTACTAGGTGTTACTAGGAGTCTGTGAAGAACTAGTTATTCTCCTTTGAAACCAGACTAACGGCACAAGGATTTCTCCATTCCATGTTCCTTATCAGAGAGATTCAGAGCTGTCCTACATAAGCAACAGAGTACTTTGTTTCCACTACATTTGATAATTTAGATCACCTTCCTCATAAAAACGTGTAAAAGCTTTCAACATCTATTTGATGGTGATGTATATACACTTATTTATCATTACTGATCATTACCGTACAGTATGTTACCTCATCTCCTATGTCATAAGTTTGACTTACAACTCACTAAAGGCTTAGCCTTTACTACCACAGGAAAAGTTCATAAGGTCAGAACTCAACACACTGAATGAAATGGGCAGTTACAAACAACAGTGTGTCTTTTGATTGTCATGCATTGTGCGGAGATCACAGTTCAATGAGACAATTTCCATATTGTCTGTCTGATGGCGTATCAAGACCTTAGACTTAAAATCTACTGTCAGTGAAGATCCAATGGCATCCAACTATGTGCTCTTGGACATTCCCAAAGCACTCAGGGTATTATGGCATGTCTAGAACTCACAAAACAAACAAACAAACAAACAAACAAACAAAACAAAACAATAGCAAGGCAAAAACAAGTAATTCTGCTTATTTATTTTTCTTCTTTGCACTTCCTTCTTTTCTCAATGTACACTTTCTCAAAACTGATAACCCAGTGAACAGCACAGTCAGTCATGATTTAGAGGACCTATCTTTATAATTCAGATCTTCCTGAAAGGCAAAAAGTTACCCAAGTTTCAGGCCACAGTGTGTTCAGGTTTGTTATATCCTCTATACTGAGATTATTAAATATCAAGTTACATGCCAAGGAATAATTAATTAGTCTTTGAGAAAAGAAATGAGTGAGAGCTGGTAACCTTGCCCTTCTAGCAAGGGGAAAGCTCACCTTCAGATGAAAATAAAATAATTTACTAGAACTCAGGTGAATTCCTTAACTGGTGTATGATAATCTTTATTTCAGTTTTCTTTTTTTCCTTATTTGGACCATTGCATGCTTCATATATTCTACCTGAAAGCTAATGGAAGACAATAGGTAGTACCATCTCCTCTCATGTTTTCTAAGGGCTGTCTTAAGACTGAACTTGGAGAAGTACTCCAAAGTAGAGAGTTCAAAGTACCCAAAATACTGTAATCCAAAGTACCATCTTTCAAGTTCAGCTCATCTATATTGTCTGCATTTCTCACTGATTAATATGCTGCTCAGAATGCTGTTTTCATACTTACGTGTCTCCCTCTCCACTGTGCAAGGAGCTAACTTGACTAGCTCAGTAGGCCCTAATGGGCAGAGACGTAACAAATTCCTCTAAGGTGCCATGATTTAGACCACTAGGGCTTCAAAATATCATTGTGATGCAAAAGGTCAGATTGATGGCCTTTTGAAATTGCCTTCCTAATCCAAGAATCTGTCCTACCACCAGGAAATGAACATTCCTGATGACATGCTGTTAACTTACAATGGAAAATTTGATCAACTCCCTCCTTCACACCGCTTTGCAAAGGACCTTCTGCTTGGGAAAGCACTGTGTAAGCAATATTTCTTTCCTGATGTATGGAACACTATTCAAAATGAAAATCCAGTCCTCCCTTTGAAAGACTTCTGTCTAGAATATTTCCTTTTAAAAACTATAAGTACTGTATGCTGACAAATTCTCATTTATACATGAACTTTGCAAAGATGGGCGGAACTGCTATAAATTTATACTGTTGTTAAGGCTTAGATACTGAGGTGATCTCTCATTAGAACAGACTTTTGTACTCATTAACTTATAAAATATTAGCACAGTGTGCTGGTTGTGAATTTACCATGAGATCAAACCAGCAGGGAAGGAGCTGATGAAAAAACAATTATCACTTTTACCCACAATTCCCCACACTCTACTGATACCTTATCTGAAAGTTTTTGTTGCATTTCAGTATCTGGTAATAGGATAACAGTTCCCTTCAGTACTGTGAAAGATGAATTGCATCACCCATCAATATGCTTCAATATCTATGGGTACACACCTTTGGGGGGTTTAGCAGCATTACTCCTAAATACACCATGGGGATTTAAAACAGGTGCATTCTTCATCAGAAGGATAGAAAACATGTTATTATCATTTGTTGATATTAAACATTCTCACCACAGAAAAAAATAAATATATTTATATAGACATACATATATATATATATATATACATACATACATATATATATATATAAATCAGACCCAGTATGCCTTTGGCTTAAAAGAAGATGAAAGGAATGAATTAGAGAAAATTTAGCTGGGGGAAAAAAAATAAATAATAATAATAATAAAAAACTAACAAAACTAAACTGAAAGATTTCTCCAAATTTCATAAACTTTGTATCAACTTTCCTTACATAAATCCAGGTAGCAGAGATGGCAAATTAAGTCAAGAGCTAATGGGTTGTAAGCGTATCTAGATGACAGACAAATAATATTATACATTCACTTCTTAGTAAACCCTTTATAAAATGATTTTAAAGGGATGTTCATACATTCTTAATTTCTTGCATGATGTAAGTACTGAAATAGAAACCTTCACAAAGAAAACGAACTTGCATCAACTATCTGAGAAGTCTTTAAAACTTTAGGTATAGGGGTATGGGAGGGGGAGGGGGCAGGGGGAAAAAGTGTTTCCGTCTCAAAAAGATTATCAAAGGGCAACCAGAGACAGCTTAAAGTATGGGATCTACTTCTCTCAGGCTGTCAATCACATAACAGCTGCCATTCATCTTGAGCATTCATTTGGAAAGAAAGATTTCTTGTCTGCTTTTTAAGTTTTGTGTAAATAACTTTTCTTTAGATGGACCTAAGAAGCACAGAAACAGGAAAAGCAGACGGCTCACTAATCCATTGGTGTCAGTTACAGCGCACTGTACTGACATGGTCAGACAAGGAGATTCAGACTGACATAAAAAATCTACAAGCTCTCTACAAGCACAACTACTCTTGGAAAAAAATCATTCAAGCAGCATTCTGGTCTACTTCCCTAGCAGCTAGGAGAGGGAATTTTTTTTTCTTTTTTTTTTTTTTCTTTTTTTTTTTTTTTCTGGGAAAAAGAGAAACCAGTTTGCACTGCAAATAATCTCATAGATAATGCTTAAAATAAAATTTTGTAGGAAAGTATGGACGAGCATGTTATTGACTATTAGCCTGAATCCACTGTGAGGGGTTATTAATAACAGGGTAACAGAATTTCAGTGTTGTTATGTCAAAAGTCATTAATGTTGCACGGAAAAATATGAAATGAAGGACTTACCTGAACTGATCAAAGACTGGGGAGCAGGGTGGGACACATTCAGAATCCACATGGGGATGCACTTTTGCTATGAGGACCTTTACCTGTAGTAGCACAAACCAGTACCTGAAAATCTGAGTCTGTGGATTTATTTTTTTTTTTAATTGACAATGAATCTGGATCTAAGTTTCTTTATGATTCTGTTTACAGCTTCCCAGGACAACTTTGACAGAACAGATTTGCAGTCAGAAAAAGAAGTTCTATCTAAACAAAAACGTTTAGTGAAATTGTCTTGAAGGAGAAAAAACTTCTAAAACTGTATTAAAAAAAAAAAAAATGCAAAAAAAAAAAAAAGCTAATTTTGCTATTTTGGAGAAAGATATTAACATTTCTTTTGCAAATGACTTTTTAAGTTGTGGTACATTATAAGCATCTAAAAGCCAAAATGAAAATAACCCATTAAAATTAGCTTTTAGCTTTTTTATTGACATTTTGGCACTAGAATTTAGAACAAAGTTCTGAGGTTCTCCACGAAACATAATTTTTGTTCTCCATACAGCACTGCTTCTGGCCCACACTCATATATAATGATTATAGCATGTGAAGCAAGTTTAGTTTATAAAGAATTCCCAATTACAGAATGATAACAAAACTCACAATAGAAATATGTTAATACAGTTAGAAAACTCAACGAAACATCTACAACAACATCAGCTGAATCTAACTATAATCAGTTTAATATTCAAAGACACAAAGGCAGATGTCTAATTATTTATAACCACCTATGATTTTGGAAAATCATTTGAAAGTCAGCTGAAATGCCTATTTAGTTAAAAGTTACATTATATTACTATTTACCTTAAGAATAAGAATGGTAATATTTTCTCAGAACTAAAATCCCTTAGCATCATGTCTACATGTCCAGCATCATGTCTACAACATTACCCTGTAATGGACCCAGGGAGATGTTATAAGACAGCTTTTCTAAAACAGCTTTTCCTCTGGCTTTTCTTTCAGTATGCTGTAGCTTAGGGACTTGATGAACCAGAAGGTGAAGACTGACCTCTGGTTGTAATAGCCACAGATATATTATCTTCCCTAAATATATGCATTGTTTTGGGATTCATTTATACTGTGGGCTACACAGTATAAAGCATCTATAGCACCCCGTGTCAAAGAACACAAATTATTCATAATCCACATTAACTAGACTGATTCTTCCATCCCAGGTGTGGATTCATTTAATCTCTATCCAAAATGTTTCAACAGTACAGGACAGAGTGTTAGATTTTGGGGTTGATTTGTTGTTTTAAGAGCTTATTAGAACAAATACGTGAGCTACGATATTATTTGGGGTTGTTTTTAGTTGTGGCCCAAAAGGCTTTGTTGAAAACATCTAATGTAAGATTACTTTTAATGAAAACCAGAAAGGGAAAGTGAAGTCCTGATTTCAGTTGTTTTTCACATCTCACTATGTGGAAGTAGTCATTGGATCACTGGATCTTTACAATTTTATGGGTAATGGACCTCAAATATATTCAGTTTGGCTTAGCCTAAAATCTCAATAGGCCCGAGACTTTATTATGATCACTCCAAACAGTTGTGTTTAATCCAAACAAACCTACATAAGAGATAGAAAAGGACAAAAAAAAAAAAAAAAAAAAACTAAGTCTTTGTTCACATAGCAAAAAGGGAAAATCAATGGACTTCATGGACTTCTGTAGGGCTTCAGAAAAATAGAAAATGTCCACTCATAAAATTTACATTATTCTAGAGGGGAAATAAAGAAGAATGATGTAGACTTTATCTTAAAAAATATATTAAAATAAATTGATTTTGTCCCTGTCTGGTTAGATTTTTTTTTAAATTTATCTTCTTCATCTTAATCTTTTGCAGGATATAAACTTTGCAGGTGCAACAATAGCCAGAAGAGACTGCAACTAAACTTTGTCCTCTTATGTCTTGTTTGTTTTTTTTTGTTGTTGTTTGTTTGTTTTGTTTGTTTGTTTTGTTTTGTTTTTTTCCCCCCACATAATTAATACCTGTCAAATCAAATGATATTCTATTATAACAGGCCTGAATTTCCTTCAGTACCGCCAAACATAAAAATAAAAGACGCTACCAATTCCCCCAAGGTGTTAGGACAGACAGTTGTTCAGTGAAACACTCCCAAGGAAACTCTAAGATGGGAAGAGGTGTTCCAGAAGAAGAAACATGGGCTGGGTCTGACAGAGATCAGGGTTGAGAATAATTACATGGTATAAGAAGACAAAAGCACTGTTGAGCCTTTGTAACCAGCAGAAAAGCTTTCTTTAGCTGAAGGGGCACATAATTTGGGAGACTAAGTTATGACACAGCTTCCAAGTCTTCTTTCCTTTACATGGGAATATTGGCAAGCTTCAGGATACCAGTCTTCCAAAATGATAAGAAGTTTACACACATACATGTATTCAAAAGGGACCTTAATAAAATTATTATTTAATATATTAAAAATACTGATACAAAAATTAAAAACAATCCAATTTCCAACATTATTTGCTCCCAAGAGCAAATCTTTAATTAAGAAACATAAATAACTACCATCTATCTGAGTAAACTGAATACATGGAGATGTGCTATTGCTGACAGTCTTTGGTGGACTGGTGGGCAAATGAGATGGACTCAAGCAGTGAGATTACCCAATGATGTATTGTCTAACACCTTTGAAAGAATTTGGCACAGCATTTGGTCTGCATCTGTTCTCCCTGCCTCTCTGTGGCCAAGGTATAAAACCTCCGAATACAAAAGCGTATGGTTGGAAAAAGTAATTCAAACCAAATCCACTCTGGAGTCAAAGGTCACTCTGCAGCAGAAAGGACACTGAGGCACTTTAATTTCCTATTATCCTAGCATCTTTGAGAAAGAGGCTTCTGCAGTCAGACTGTCGACTTGACTACATGCCACCCAAATACCACTGGAATACAATAGCTAATTTCTAACAAACATGGTGAGGGGACAGAAATCCTCAATCCACAAAGTGCATCGGCTTTATGTAAGTCAGCAGATGCATCAGTGAAAAATATTAACATTTGTCTCCAGCTGGGAGCAGCTTCTGTATAACTTTGTTCAGGCAGGAAGTTTGGAAACACAGAGGATAAGAAGGGAGCCAGATTAAAGGGTGTGGAAGAAGAGTGGCTGGAAGTATGGCAAGGGTGGAGGTGACAGAAGTGTGGAAAAGACCTAAGAATAATAATTTAGAGAGTACAGGTGAGTGGGAGAATGTGTGGTATTTCAGTTGGAAAGACTAAGGGCCTTGGGGAGAACAGAGATTACTATAGTACAAATGCAAGGAGATACACATCCACAGCAAAATAGGCTTCTCCTGTTCAGCTGTTCATGCAATAACTTGTCACATTTATGGTGGTTTGGAGAGGAGATGGAGCATTTGGTCCAAGTTTGGAATGGATGTGTGAATCAGGAGCAAATGGAGTTTACAGTCCAGAGAGGGAATATCATCAGAGCATCCCCAGAAATTTTATTGCAGACATCTTTCAAGGAGGAAGGTGAGGAAAACTGTCTCCTTGGCTCCAGTTATCTCAAGATATATTCTTGTACTTTCCATTTAGCTCATCAGTTTTGCAGAAATAACATGAAACTAAACTGAGTCCTTGCATTTGTTATTTCCAGCTCCATTTATTCAGAATGCAATTGCAAGAGGAGCATGATGCCACTAAAGTTAACACCTTTTAAATATTTTATTTCTTTTTTATAAGTCTAATATGCAATAACTGGCAGAACAACTCATTTGGAAATGCATGGTGCCAAAGGAAAACATTCAATATCTTTCCATTCAATGCCCTGAGTATTTTCTCACTCCAGGGTGTTAAAACATTTGTTCTTGATTCACACAGCCATTACAAATCCTTGCCAAATTATGCAAAGAGCTGTCAGATTTAATGGTGCAGGCATCTTATTCCTTATTATGGGACTTGGACAAATAAAATCAATACATCATAAAAACAGGTAGAGAAGCTATGATGCTACTGCCAAAATTCATCATGAAAAGACGTTTTTAATAGTATTCTGTCCCGCCTGTAATGCCTATCCCAGATATCAACTCTCTTTATGGTCTGAGTCTAATCTGCAAAACTCCTTTAAAATGCAACTAATAAATGCAACCTTTATTTTATAGATATATAGACAGTCTTCTTCCAGAGACTACAATCTCAATTCAGTAATGTACTGAGCTGGTTGTTTGATTTTAAGTAAGCAATAAACCCCCTATTCATGCTTTAAGGTCTTACATAGGTGAAACCTCAGCAGCTTTTCTATGCTATTTCTATTGTATTTCACAGAAAAATACATGCTATGCTAGAAATGGAGTATAAGTATGGTAGAAATGGAGTATAGTCTGATAGCCTGTAGGTTCTGTGAACCAACTTATCCTTTGGTTCAGCAGAAAAACAGAAGAGAAAACACCAACAATAAGACTGTACTTAAATTTAATTTTGCTGGGTTTGTTTTTCTTTCCTCTCAAGACAATAAGGAAAAAAAAATAATAATCCATTGCAGGATAGAGTCCCCGCATGTTTATGAACTACAACCGCCCACAGCTCCAATCAGTGGTCTGAAGCAGCTGCCTGTCAGGTGGGAAGTTTTAATCCTGCTCCTTCAGAAACTTTTCCACTTTGTATAAAACATCTTCAGACTTATTTCAACAAGCCAACAGATTTATTTTTTTTAACACTGCGGACAAAGCACCTTTAACTCTCCATCTTGCATGACCAGGTAATCATTTGCAGCTGGATCGTTTTGAAACTGATCTCATCACGAAATCAGACACATGAACTATTGCTGACCACAAAACATGCCCAACAGACTGTTATGTCCTTCCTCATTATTTTGTTTTAGATAACTTTATTCTTGTTACTTGACTCTACAAGGCGATAACTGTGGACCACTTTAAATGAAGCAGAGTGTTTTAAGTATGTGGAAGTAAACAACATGTAGATGGAATCCCTCCCTTCTTGTTGAAGAAACAACCCATAATTCAGCTTTTAGCCCAAACAACCTCAGATGATCACAAAAATGTAAATCTGGCCTGAAACTACTAATTGGAGCCGTGAAAGTTCTCACTTGGACTTTTCCTTCCTTCCTTCCTTCCTTCCTTCCTTCCTTCCTTCCTTCCTTCCTTCCTTCCTTCCTTCCTTCCTTCCTTCCTTCCTTCCTTCCTTCCTTCCTTCCTTCCTTCCTTCCTTCCTTCCTTCTCCTATCCTTCCTCCCTCCTTCCCTTTCTTCCTTTCCTTCCTTTTCCTTCCTTTTTCCTTCTTTCTTTCTTTCTTTTTCTTTCTTTCTTTCTTTCTTTCTTTCTTTCTTTCTTTCTTTCTTTCTTTCTTTCTTTCTTTCTTTCTTTCTTTCTTTCTTTCTTTCTTTCTTTCCTTTTCTTTCTCTTTTTCTCTCTTTCTTTTCTTTTTATTTCTTCCTTCCTTCCTTTCTTCCTTCCTTCCTTTCCTTCCTTTCCTTCTCTTCTATTTCTGAACAGCCTTACAAGTATGCAATTTGAATTTTGCCATCAGAAACGCATTTCAGAGCAAGACTGTACTGCTCATTAAGTGAATATCACCAGCTTTCAGCCATTTCACAGTCTTGCTTCTCAACCTGTAGTCATTTGTGTTGGCAGAAAAACCTTTGCAAAATTTGATATGCAATAAAAGTTAAAATAAGGATATTTTTCAGTTTCCACTTGAGTGTGTCAGGAAACCAGGACTGAAAGATTTATGGTTTTGAGTACAAAAACTAGTTAAGAATTAAACAAGAAGGCACTCTTTCTCCCCAGGAAAAAAAAAAAAAAAAAAAAAAAAAAAAAAAAAAAAAAACTCTAGTGTTACAGTCAATAGGATTTTTCCATTTACTTCTATGAGAAGAAGATGATCAGATTTCAAGATGTAAATAGAAAGAGGAAAAAGTCGGTGATCCGACTAACTTATTTCTTTTAATGAGTAGGGAAGCATCTCCCAAAGTTATAGCAATTTATTTGCCTTGATTAACGAAGGTGTAATGTCCTTGTCAAGCATCAATACAACTGTATCATTTGCAACCCTTCTTCAAATAACCTTTCCACACAAGAACATCTGAAAAGGCTGGTGAGAGTTTTATGACTAGTCACATCCAACATAATTTAAACTACCAAAAGAAGAAGATCATGACACGTTAACACTTTCTGTTCCTTTGGCTAACCTGGATCAAGTGAGCTGATATCTGTGTAGATTTAGCCTTAATTGCTCTTCAGAAATGTTTGAATACTTCCAAATTTTAATTTGTAGTTCCTCAATCTAGGACAGTAGCTGAAGTGCACACCTGAATATCTCCAGGAAATTATTTCAAAATGAGGATTTTCCAAATTAAAATCAAATCTTGTATTCTCCTTTATTCTCTCTAAGCAAACACAATATATTTCATGTGGGACTCTGGACAATTTTTATGCATGGTATGTTATCCTAGCATCTTTTCTTTCTGACCTTCTTAATAAAGGGCATCCTTTTTTTTTTTTCTTTTTTTTTTTTTTTTCCTTATTTACAAGTGTTCAGAGTGCTATTGATTACATTGCTAAAGTTTTGTCTTTTCATTTGCCTCACTATTTGACCCTTTTCTACCCTTCTGTCCTCAGCCTCAGTGCTATAGTATGACACTGGCTCTCCTTCTCAAAAGAAAGAGAGAGAGAGAGGAAAGTATTTTTCACTAAAATAATAGCTCCCCTTTTGGCAACAAACAAAGGAGAGAAAAAAAATACATCCAGAGAAACTGAACTCTTAAAAAGTACTTTTTTTGCTGTTTGATGACACAGGCATAAAGCCAAAGTTCACCCATTGTACTTCATGTTCAAAATTTCTTCACACAGCTCTAAATTGCTGACAGCTCTTTAGCTACAGCCATGCTACCGGGCGCCATTATAATAGTTCGCCATACCATTATGATGTGTCAATGTTTATGACCTGTATCCCAAAACTGGAAGACACTCAAATCTGTTGACTGCCTCTAAATCACTTTTTTGGAAAAGACTTAAAGCACTGAGATTGCAACTAGAATTGCTATTGCTCAACTGGCCTCATCTAATCTTTTTTTCATTGAAAACACAAAAAGGTTACAGAATCGTAAAGCCCATGTGGAACAAAACACAGGAAAATTATTATTGTTCTCATATAGAGGAACACATATAATACCCACAGCTGTATGAGGACCCAGAGGGCTTTTTTATTGGTGCATGGATGAATTTTTTATTGCTACTGAATAAAGTGTTCTTGACATAAGTATTTCACCTCTGACACTAGCAAGATTCCCTCTTGGTGGCCATTAGAATATAAATCCTACTTCATGTCTTCTGATTTTAAATGATACCCTCTCTGCAGGTGTTTGTTTTTTTGTTTTTGCTTTCGTTTTTTTTTTGTTTTTTTTTTTTTTTAGTGGGAATAAAATCAGGGAAACAAGAATAAGAAGATGTCTTGTTGCCTGGAGATGGGCCAAAGTGTGTCAAAGTGATTTTGCAGAGAGACCTGCCTCAGACGTAAGCAAACAAAAAGCGCCAAAGGGGGAAATCAGGAGAAACAGAGGGTTGCTGACTCTCTGTTTGTAGATGTTCAGATGGAATGCCTGAGTAGTGCCCATTTCTGTATTCAGTCAGCAATGAGGACAATATCCTTAGTCTCAGGTGACTACCTCTCCTTCGTCAACTGAATCTATTTGCATAAACATGACTAGTGGTCCATTTTGAAGGAAGGATCTACTTGCTCTTATTTTTATTGTGGATGCCCTCCAAGGATTTCAGTGGTGACATTAAATTTCTTCTGACTGATAAATATGAAAGCTAGGTCCCCTTTTATTCTAAGGGAAAATAAAGGAAGCCTTCATTGATTTTTTTTTAAATTTTTATTTTTTGCAAAGTTTGTATCTCAGTTCAGACCAGATTAGCTTCTGATAACTTAGTTAAATCATGTAACTGAGAAGATTGAAATGTATTTGCATTACTCTCCTCGTGCATTTTTCAAGAGGTTTTCCTGTAGGTACTGGCTTAATAGAAAATTAAGTTCTGTCTTCTGGATTTTTTTTGAAGTCCTTCTCTTCTACACCTAACCTTTAGTTCTCTGACAAATTCTAGTTCTTAGACTTGAACACATCTAAGACATTCCTCATCCTTCTCTACCTTCATGTGGATGTTCTGTGATCCCATCACCAATAAAGCAGAAAGACAGGAAAAATATAGCATTATTGGAAACAAAGCATAATCAGAACTTCAGTCCAAGCAGTTCTAGCAAGTTCTGTGACCTTTTTCAATTATAGTAGTTATTAAGTCACACCCCTCTGAGTTATTTCAGTAATAAATCACTTTGTCCATCTGGAATGTCCCCACTCCCTTCTGGGAAGCACTTCCAGCGGCTGTCAGGAGCCCGCACCCTGTTCATGAGATAGTCCCGCTGGACCGCAGAAAACACACACAGAGCATTAAACCCCCACTGTGACTCCTTCTTTACAAAACTCACAACATTTTTAGTGGTAAGTTTTGCAAAAAGTCCACAGGAAAAGTCAGGAAAGAGGCAAAATGCTCATCTTTCTGTTCCCTTTACACTGATAATGACTGGAAATACCCACAACATCTGCTTCCAGGTGGTGTCTAGGATTTCTTTGAAGGGGAAAGTCAGTCACCCTCAGCCACCATACTTACATTCTGTATTTGTGAAACTGATCAAGATAACAGGTCTTTTAAATGGCTGTGCCACACCAGACCTTCAGCTTCTCAAATGAGTTTTTTGAAATGGTAATGAAAACTGGCTACTGGTGCCCTAATCCTTCATTAGGTTCCTTCCTTCCTTACACTTTGATTGTGTCAGGATGCAGAAAGAAATTGGAAGTGCTTACCTCCTGTATGCCTGCTCTGCAGGTGGAGAACTAAAACCATGAAGGCCTATGAGGATCTACCTCTCTTCCTCTGGAAGCCTCCTCTAGTAACTTGTACACTTTGGCTAGTCCTATAATATATCTTCAGAAACGGGAATGAGAAGAAAATTAGAAACTAATGAAACCTCAAAAGATACATTCTAGTCATCTGCAAATTTCCAAAAAATAAAAAATAAAATCTCAAAGTGTTGGCACCAGCTGGAGGAAGGAAGTGCGGAAACCACTACTGTTCATGTTAACTTCATTTGCCAAATATCTGATTGCCAATCAATGCAGATGTCACTGCAGCCAATACAAATGGATTTGTATGGTGGCATGGTGTGAGACTCAAGAAAAATTTATATATAGGGAATCTAACTCTCCGGGTATGAAGGATAAAGTTAATTTATTCTGGTGTAATTGAATACTGGATTTAATTGAATGTAATTTTTGTTGTCATTTTTGTTTATAAATGCCACATATGCACCTAACCTACACTTGTCCTACAAGACAAGTGATTCTGAGGACAGGCAAATGCCAACCACTTAGCTGCCTAAAACATTGAAGTAGCAAAAAGAACCTGAACAAGTTTGAACTTGTCCAAAAGAAACAGCCATTTTCAAGGTGTTTCTAACTTTGGCAGAGAACACCACAGGCTTCTAAAATAGTTACAGGGATCTATATGAAGAACAATACACTGTGTCATGGCTGGCTGGTGAGAACAAGACAGAGGAGGTCTTGCAATGGAGCAAGTGACGAAGATGGATTGATTTGAGTGATGTTTAAATTTGGTTTATTATGGGGCTGTGGTTGACAATGTTGCAAGCTGCTCACCTCCCAGAGAGATAGGCATGTGGGCCATTCTTTGATTTCATAAATCATCCAGGAACATACCCAGAGCGTTGACCTTTTATGGGGAGAGAGCTCAGGGCATTCAGCATAATTTAACACCGGCATGTCGGACGGTGTCCAGCACAGTTTAACACTCCTTAACCTCTGCCTCATTAGACATCTGTCCTGTCATTTATCTTTCTGTTTATTTTCCAAGTGATATATTATTGGTAATAACTAAGGAATGGGCACTGATGTTACTCTCCTTGTAGCTGCCATTAGTCAGCTGGAAGACAGGCCAGCATCACTCTGAAACTGGTACATAAAACAGCCTTTAAAGGATTTCATATATTTTCTTTGCCAAGCAATTTCCTCCTGGCATGGGCAGCTAGCACCCCTATTATATGATCTTTTGTTTATTTCTACTCTTTCCAGATGAGATTTTAGGAGTTTTTAATACCAGCAAGTATTATTACTGTTGGTAATAAGACCTGAATTATTCTTACTGCAGCAGAAACTTCATCCATTCTGTGATGACCACAGCAAAATAAGAAGCCAACAGGGAAATTACATCTTCCATTCTGACCACATATATATATGCACACACATTTACATATGCACCCATACACTCACACATACACACATACACACTCCTTCCTCCCCCCTGGCTCATCATCATAATGGCAGATATTAAGACTCCATTTAAATACACAAATATTTTATCAAGTTTATAGTTGAAGAAATTTTGGAAGTTTCATTTATCCCACCTTTCTTTATCAGGTGGCAACTATTTTTCCAATATTTGATATCTATAGTTATTTTTGGAATGGGAAAAAAGAACAAAGAAAGTATGAGACCACAGTGAGAGGAAAAAGAAATATTACACATTTTTTCTGTGTTGTGTAATGTATGTATTGTGATGTTGGATAGGAAGTAAATTTCAACTAAGATTCTTCTATGGTACATATGGTACTAAGCATGAATTTGGATTTCTTGTGGATTATAAAGAAGGTACAAGTCTAAAAGGACCAATAAATTAAGAAAGGTATTCCAGATTTGTTTATATCATGGATATTTGTGAGTCAGCTCTATAATAGATGTAACACCTTGAGGAAAATATCAATCATGTTTTCTTTAACTGAATAGCAAAATGTTGCTTTTAAATCCATCATCACATGAAAGATATTGAAATTCTGAGCAATAACAAACATTTTTATACTAGCAGTATTAGCACCGAGACACAGATTGAAGTAGTTAAGGAACGCACTGGCTGACCTGAAATGTCCTCTGTTTAAAAACACACACACACAAAGCCTTCTCTAAACCAAATCCTGAACAATATCAAACACCCTCATAAATTGTGCTAGACAGGTATCTCTGAAATTTGGATTACAGTGGTGAGAAAGCATAAAGTGACGGGAGGTAAGCCTGCTGCTGGCTCACATTGGTTGAGGTGGGTGAGCATGGCTGAGAAGGAATTCAAGGGCTGGGAGAGGTTCACCAAGGTACTAGAAGCTTTACTTTCCAGATGTACTTTATTTACAAAATGCTTAATCCTTTTAAAACTACCTACATCCCACACAAATTTGGCGTTGCTTTATTGCTTAATTAATACCATCATCTCAGCCTTTGTCTAACACTGGTTAGAGAAAAAAAAATTACATCTCCGCACATGGAAATATTGCCAGATCTAGCACGACACTTTGGAAGTGATTTTGATATAATTAACATGATATCTGCTCTTTAATTGCTTTGTTTCCTGGTCTGCAACCAGACATTTAGATGTAGTTTTTTGGAAGTCAGGATCATGTAACTGGAGTTTAAAAGCTCAAGGGCTACTGTGAGCTCCTAGATGCTACGCTTAACTCTTTGGTTACTTCCTCAGCAATGAAAGACCTGGGTATACCAGTCAGTCACAGGGTGATTATGAACCACAGGATGGACTTACAAAAAGAGCTATGTGATCTGAGAATGAATTAATCAAGCTATTTCTCAGACTGTTAAAGCCATCCATACAAGGCCCTTGTGAAACCTCAAGTATTATTCACTGTTTGGGTCACCCACATTGAAGGAAACTGGAATTATACCAGAACAGGTGCAGAAATGGCTGCTGGGATGATCCAAGCAACGGATAGTTTATTTTACAAGAGGAAATTAAAAGACAGTGGCTTATTTAGTCAAGCAGATCCAAGCCTGCAAAGGGATATGATCACTCTTTGTAAATACAGCTGGAGGATAAACACCAGAAAAGAAAAAGAGCTTTTTTAGCTTACAGACAATGAGTTGGCATAAGAACAAAGAGATACAAGCCAGCCATTAAGAAATTCAGTCTGTAAATTAGGGGTGTAGATTTCTAGCTCTCTGAAATGTGAATTTCTGGAGCTACCTTCCTTTAGGAGTAGTGGGGATAGAATATGCTGCTTGTTTACTGTGGATTATAAAGGATACTAAATGACAGTGTGACAGGCTAAGAGCAAGCTCTGGGTAGGTGCCTCCTCAACTCTTACCAGCCTACCCTGGATCATGCAGGTCATGAACAGTCTGGAGCACATTTCCAGCCCTTGTCCCTGCATTTTCTTTCTTCAGAAACCAGAGTGCAAGAGAGACCACAAAGGACAAGCTTCATACATTGCCCATACTTCAGTACTGTCCCCACATGAGAGCAGGGAAGCCTTCCTGAGTGTCTAGATATGGGGCTAGGTGGTCTTGCAAATCTCTTTCTACCCTTCACTCTCAGGTGAGTCTTCTGATACCAAAGCGATCAGTGGTTTTTGCATGGCAGCAGGGCAAGGTGTCTCTGGCATGCCTCCTGCTTTATCTCCATCTTCCATCTTCCATTAAGCTTCACCTGTGTAAAGAGGGCACACTATCTGGTCATTGCTGCCAAGGAGAAACGTGCTTCCAAAGCATGGCTGGGATGTGGGATGACGCCCAGGCATGGCCGCTTCATCAGTCCTCATGGGCTGGGCAGGGTGGGGGGGTTACTGTGGAAATCCTCTCATCAGACAGACCTCCAGGGCTTGATCAACCGGTAAACCCTGTGAGAGGAGCCTCTCAAAATCAGTGTGTGTCCAGTACACAAATTGAACTCTGTACTCACTGCCTAATCCTCCTTAAGAGTAGCATTTAAATGTTTGCTTGTTGCTCCTAATTAAGTGCCAGAAGTTTTGAGCTTTCTGCTCTCTGAGGGGAGATTCAGCCCAGTTCAACCCTGATGTAAATCTGATGACTTCAATGCTTCAGTTGAGCTACACAAGTCAAATTGATCCCACTTTTTTTGCCCATTGGTAATAAAATGCAAAGCTTATTTCAAAAGTACATATTTGATAATACTGTCAAAAAAATTCATTACTTCTCCAGCATCACCCTACAATGAAAAGCAACTATGTTAATGCAACACAGGCCATAAACAAAACATTGTGTAGCTCTGTGTTTCTAGTTAAATTGTAAGGCTTTTAATTTTTGTATATTGAAGTAGAAAATGGAGTATACAGAATATTCTAAATCTATAAATGCATTTAATGAGTTGAAAAAAGAGATTTTATTTTTTATAGTCTTCTGTTATTATTTAAAATCCCAGGCAGGGTTACTTAAACATATACAAAATAGATTATGTTTATCAAGAAATTTAAAGATCAGAATTCCTGTAAACACCAGTGTAACATTTGGGCACAATAAACTCAGTTTCCCTTTCTGTGTTAATGATATTCTGGGTAAATGCCTGCAGATCATTTACTTTGGAAAAATCTCTCTGAAAAAATATGAGGTTTTTCTCAGATTCTCTCTGGATAGAAGAAGTATTTGCTAATACAAAGACACCCCCACCACATATACACACACACACACACTTTGAACAGCCATAAACCTGAAGAAAACACCAGCCTGCACTTCTTTCGGATAGAGGTGGCAGAGCTTAGAAATTTAAGTCATACCTGTGCTGATTTCAATGGCCCACGGCACAGCAGGGGAAAGAAAGAGAGCCCTGCTTCATCAAGTAATAGCAGTATTTTTATCTTCCAACTAGCTCAGGAGGGAATTTGGGCTGGGTGGGAAGTTTGGTCTCTTTTCAGGACATTACAAGATCTCAGCCTGGATCTGCTTGGACATGGTGCTCCTGGGATGTATTTCAAAATAGCACAGATGTTCACACTGCCACCCTGCGGAATGCTTCGTTGCAAGTACACTGGAAAAAATGCAGAGGATGGGTCTCAGAAAGAATTATTTTAGCCCTAAAAGTCATCATATAAACTGAGGGTGCAGAAAGGGCTAGGCCAGGTAAGGTCTGTGGGAACCAAGTTGGGGGGTCCTGCTGGTGGCATCATGGTCTTCCTTGGCCCAGGATCCCTTCACTGCTCTCTTGCATGGCACTGCAAGACCCCTGGTGCCACAGCATGACTTCTCAAAACAGGACCATGACAGAAGCCAGACCTACTTGGCTGATGAGTGTTGGTAGCTCCAACAGTGTTTGACAAGAGCCACCAATTCATGCTTGAATCAAAGAAATCTTTGAACAAACAAATTAATCGTGTGGAAACAACCAGAAATCCGCATTGACCAACCAAAAATACCAATGTCTGCATGTTTCCCCATAAAAATGGCAATATATATATATATATATATATATATATTTTTTTTAAAGTATTCCTTTTACCTAATTCATGGTATTATTATTCTGTACCAACTCAGCACAAATGAGTGACTATGGTAATGCTCCTGTTCACATGCAGAGAGATAGGGTATAGACTCAATCACCATGGTGTCACCTGGGCTGTCTCCAAACCACATAAGAAAGAACAGCATGATAAGGGTCAATACCATCAGCATTAAAGGACCCTACTATTAAAGTCAGTGGGAAAGACCTTCTGAAACAGATACAGATTGGATCTCATAGGTTCCTCCAAACTTACTTCCAAATTTGTTCACTACCCTGGATTCATCCTAAGTGACATTTCTTGCACAGCAGTTTTAGTCTTTCATCAGCTCACACACATTCCTCTCTTTCAAATACAACATTTTAACCTTAAAAGACTGTTGCAGAAAGGCTGCAAACAGTTTTCCTGTTCTTGTGAAGTGACAAATACAGGCCTGTGAAATTTCTAAGATTCATAACAAGTTAATTTAGTCTTTGAGTGTTTTTATGTTACTTTTAGGTAAATCTCCCTAAAATATCTTTAGATGCATCAGCTAAGTTGTTGAAGTTCCCATGACTTTATCTCTGTTGGAATTTTTCTTCATTTTGATATTGATGGGACAGAAATTTGGAAGGTACACACATTTCCAAGAAACATACACCCTATCAATTTCCAATAAAATTTGGGTTTTTAAATGTCCCCCCCTCCCCCCACTTAAAAACAAACAAACAACAACAACAACCTGGATTTCATAATCAAAGCCTATTTCTAATAATAAGAGTTCCTTTACCTAATCCCATTATATTTAGCATCACCTGATGCTGTCCTGAGTTGTCCTTTTTCTAAATAGATTATCAACATTATCACCATCCACAATCTTCAGAAATATGTACTCTGAATGATTTTCCACTGTTTTGCTTACAACATTATGTTTCTTCATGTAACTTATTCTATGAATGTCCCACCCATATTTAAATAAAATATATACACAACTCCTTAACAAGCAGTTCAGTGTTTAATAGTAAACACACTAAGGAAACAAGCCTAGAAACATGCAAAGTATCATTTCTTATCCCTACTATAGCTGGATAATTTCACTATGGCACCAGAAGTCCTTGCTTTTCACTACCCAAAAAGAAATCTGATGGTCCCATAAAATCAGAAATACTGTTGCTTTTTCTCCTGCACAGGATATGCTACAGCTCCTTCTGAAATCTTTAGACTTGCTGACAGAACAAAAAGCAAGGAGCCAGATAAACCCCTTTCTTCCTCCCCAAAAAGGCTATTGCACATATCTAAAAGCCCCATGCTTGCCAAATTTTTCCTCTTAGTTCAACATCTCTAACAAATGCACATATCATATTGTTTTTTAAAATTCATGCAGGAAAAAAAAAAAAAATTAAAACAAATACCACATTTTCAAGACAATTTCAGTTATAGAAAAAGTCTTATTCATTTAAGTTAAAAGATGGTGGCTTGCAATAAGTAGGGCTGTATGGTGAAGATATTAAAGCACTGTATTACAGGTCAGTGTCTGAGGGAGTTGTTATTAATATAACCAGAAAAAGAAATTGTGCTTTCAGCTGAGGTTTGGAACAAGTAGCAAGGCAGTGAAGCAGAGATACAAGACGGCTGTTTTGGATGGCAGGAGCTTAAGAGAAGGTGATTCTCAAACCAGTGGTGTTTGGAAGGAACTGAGGTCTCAAGATGTAGCCAGCCTAAAAGAGGGAGAGCAATGGCAGGGAGATAAAGATAGGAAGGGCTTTCTGAGAAAGAATGGCAGAAACTTGCAGGGTACTTTCAAAAGAGTACAGAAACATGTAATAACACTGTAAATGTATTAAAGGTCTTAAAAGAAGAAAGCATGTCCATGTTCCTGTTATCTCTCTATCGATAACTTGACTTCCAGTAACAAAGGTCACACACTTAGTGTTTCCAATGAAGGGCAAAGTTCCACATTATAAAGACTAATTTCTGGAATATTGGAAGAAAGATTATTTTTGGAAACATAAACTGGGAAATCATTGAGGCCTCTTTTGTATGCTGATTTACCAGCTTTTCCAAATAGCAATATAAAGAGCGTTTATGGGTTCCCATCAAATATGGCTTCATTTATTTGTCAGAAAGTTCACAGAGAGTACAGGAAGTGGGGGACTTTATTGCTTACATCAAGAGTGGGGGCTGAGAGGGAAGTGTGTCCCTAAATCTTTCCGAAATTGCTGTGTTTCTGTAGAGAGAACATGAGAGAAACTGGGGGGATGAGGAGAGGAGAGGAGAGGAGAGGAGAGGAGAGGAGAGGAGAGGAGAGGAGAGGAGAGGAGAGGAGAGGAGAGGAGAGGAGAGGAGAGGAGAGGAGAGGAGAGGAGAGGAGAGGAGAGGAGAGGAGAGGAGAGGAGAGGAGAGGAGAGGAGAGGAGAGGAGAGGAGAGGAGAGGAGAGGAGAGGAGAGGAGAGGAGAAAGAATAAATAAATACAAATTGGCATTGCTGAGAAAACACATTGCACTTGGAAAAGCCTTCCTCATTAGTTTTCAGACATTAAAAGAATCTATGTTCCTTGTTAAAAGAATAAATCTTGGCAAACTACCATTGTGACAGAACGGGATATATCTGTGTCAAATTATGAACCCTGTGTTGTATTAAGAGTGCAAACAAGCCAGGACATGCCCAATTACAACCCATTACACTGAATTCGTATGGCTGCCGGATCCAAACAGGATTTTCGCACCTCCATAAAAGACTAATGCTCACAGAGCCTACATCCCCTCCATCTGGGTGTGCCTTCAGGAATGGGTGTGAATGGACATAAGTGAGCTCTGCCCATGTCCAGAGAGGAGCCAGCTCTGGTACAGAGGCCACATAGGATGTGTCTACATCAGCGATTACAGGCAGATGTGAGCTCACTCTGCCAGCACTCTGAACCAGCAAGCAGACTTGTGGCCATGTTTACTGTGGCACGGAGTCATTTCTGAAAGAAACAGAAAACAAAAAAACAACAGCACATCAGGATCCTGGTCCTGCCTTCCTCATAAAGCTCTGTGTTTGGGTTTCTCGATGTCTATACAACTTGCATTGTACTGCCAGACAGGGCTTTTTAGTTCAGGCTCAGTGCTTTCTGAACTGCAGTTGCACCGTCTCCAGCCCGTATGCACAACAAACACTGCCTGCAAAAGACACACACACATACATCAATGCAGCACCAACCTCAGGTTAGCTAAGTTATAGCTGCTCTGCAGCTTCCAAAGCAAAACTAGTCTGGTACTAACACAGATGGCAGAAGAATGTGAATTTCTGCATCACTCCAGACGTGCCCAGAAATGCTCATCTTTGGCTCCCTGCTGCTGTTCAGCTCCTGAGAAACACATCATGCTTATGTATTAGGGAGACAGTGATCTCAGGTTTGAGGAACCTGTGGGAATATACTATCTTTAGGGGAGGTTTTTCAGGTGGATTTGGGGGCATCCCATGTACAAGAAGAACACAACAAATGTATATCACCATCCTGTACTACACAGAACCTTGTAACTGGGACAGTCACATAGGATGTAAATGCAAAGTGCTGCACTACCTGAGCCAGGGATGGACTTCAGATAGAGATTTCCATAATGAGAAACTATAATTTGTGAGTGCCCTGGCTGCCTGCCTTGTCTGAGACAAATGTGAGGATGAATCAGTTACTTTTTTCCCTTCAAAAATCTGACCTATGTTGATGTCATGTCAGTACAGAACTGGACAAATAAGTTCTAACATTTTTAAAGCAGTGAGAGAGGGCAAAGAAGAAGGAGGAATGTCTTCTACCCCACTCCAAGCCTCAGACACTGATTTCAGTGGTCTGCTGTTTGCGCATCCATCCGGGAAGCGCAGCTGGTAGGAGGGTGATGTGCCCAAGCCACACACTGGAATCCACACTGAATTAAAGCCAGATCCTCTGGGAGGTAGTGGCAACGGGAGATAAGTGAACATTGAAGTGGGTACTCAGCTAGTCTTCAAATACCAATACTTAGCTTTTACTTTTTAACTTCCTTTTAAGGAGGTGTTTCACAACCAGTGCCTATGTGGTCAGCTTCCTCTAGATAGCTTCATTAACTGCACATAGCTATACTAGGCAACTCATTTTTCTGCTGTCTAGTTCTAGAGTAGATAAACTGTGATGAGTATCTATTTCCCAAGCTGGGAGGGGTTTGGTGGCAGGATTCTTAGTTCCTGAAGAGGGCTAACACACTGCACTACTCAGTAACCCATGACACTTAAAAACAAGCATTGCCAGAAACTTCAAAACAGAAGCTAGAAATACTAAATGCAAACCATGACATAATACTGAGAAGATGAAGATTGTTAAGTGGGGACTCCAGCATAAGTGCAGTTCGCCCATTCCCCTGAGCAAAAGCCAATACATAGCCAGAGCCTTCTTATGGTGTTATTGTTCCTCAGGAGTAACACTTAAAAATTTTACCCACCCTGACAGCAAAAGAAACATAGAAGGGAGAGGTGATAAATTTCAAGTACTATCCAAAGAAGAGCAAAATTAAGGTATTCATGAATAAGAGGCCAAAGAAAATATCTTAGGCTCTCTCCAGAGCAGTAAAACTATGGAGTAAAGCTATGTGTGCATGTGCGGATGCTCCATGGCTTATTTAATAAAGTTCTAAATGCATGCATTATCTTATATTATCATACCTGTAAAACATTTTATAGAAATTATGACAGAAAGTTATGAAGAAGTGAACAGCTATCTATGACACTAGTATCTGGAATAACTTTCTTCAGTTCTGACCTCTTAATACCAGAATAATGGAGTGAAAACAAAAATCCAGAGAGGGTTGATAACTATTATTAAACACAATAGATAACTCTCATTCAGTGAAACATAAAAATAAAAATAAAAATAAAAATAAAAATAAAAATAAAAATAAAAATAAAAATAAAAATAAAGATAAAAATAAAAGTAAAAATAAAATAAAAGACTGAAAGCAAGGATGACAATGAATGGTGCATATTAGGTTTTTTTTGTTTACATCTAACGAGGTCTGTAGCTAAGTTCTTCATTTCAGGATGCTTTGTTTAGTATTGCAAAACTGTTGTTCCAAGTCACAGTGTGAAATGAAGATTTCTGGGTTGTTTATAAATGAGCATTCTGAAAATACAATTTCATCCAGGAGCATAAGAATATTTCATATGAGAATTTAGAAACATAATAATACAAAATCAAATAATGTTGAAATGAAACTTGATTTCAAAATGAAATACAAGACGGGATTATTTTTGTGTGTGTGTGTGTTTCTGGAATGTTTTTTCCAATTTTCTTTTGTAATAAAATTATAGTGAATCTGACAGTTTTATAAAGCAATTTTCATTCCAGCAAAAATACATTCTCTACTTGAATTTGGTTTTATTAATAGAGCTGTGGCCAACTATATTCCTACTACTCATTCATTTGAGAAAAAGGAAATAAAGAAAAAAGGATATCCAACAAAATTATGAGACAAAATATTTAACACCAATAAAAGCAAGTACAGCCGTAAGATGCAATTGAATCCAGAATCTTCATGGGAATCAAAAACAGATGAGGTATTTGAAATGGGTAATGAGCATAGGCAAAGCTGCAGCACAAAGCATTTACAAAAAGAAAGATACCATCCAGTGCATAAGTCTAACATTAACCGATTAGGGAGAAACTTTCTGTACAAGCAAGCTATTCTTGACTGTCTGCTATGGTATTTTATACACTTTCTGTGAATTTCTGGTGCTCCTCAGAATCAAGTAGTGTATGAATGGATTGCTGGTCTGTTACTGTTTGGCCTCGTCTCTGTTATTGTGCACCCCAAAAGAAGCAGGGAAGATACCTTGCAGGCTTCATTGCTGGAAGACCCATTCTCCTCTCACCCTCCGTCCCCAAAGTTTTGCATCTGCTGTTTCAGAATTATTCAAAATTTGGCTCACAATGCAACAACTCATTCATCCATAATAATGGTGCCAGGAAAGACCTCTTTGAAGATATTTTTCACTGAACCACTTCCAGAGGTCCCCAGTTTCCTCTGCTAACACAGGTTTAGCCATTTCATTGTACTTTCTTTACAGTGTTTACCTATTCAGATGACTTTTATGTCATGGCTTGCATGTCTGCTTGTTTCTTTCAGCAGCATTTCCTCTCCTTGTTTAAAACTTGCTGAGTGCCTTCTTACATTTATGAGGGAGCCCATCTACAGTTCAACCAGAACACTGAATATATTATACATTCTGTCATTCTGTTTATTACATGTCCTGGAGAACTGTACTTAATAGTGCGAATTAAAAAAAAAAAAAAAAAAAAAAAAAAGGCAAGAAAATGGCATTACATACTTAAAGGAAAGTATAAAGAGGGAAACACACAAAAGTGTAATTCTTGCAGCCAGTTAGACAGACACACTTATCTATTTCTTCAGCGTTACCTCACAGACAGTAAGACACTTAGCTGCAAAATTTATCAACCATGAGGTCATTAATAAAGCTGGTCAGTCTCATTAGTCACTTTAAAGACGATAATACTCAGTGATAAAGTAAAATGTTAGAAGATAGTTTTGTTATTTGTTAGCAGCTGAGTTATGATTTTGTAGTTTAAAGTATTTTGACAATGCTTTCTTAGAAATTTCTGGCCTAGATTTTCAGTCAATGAGCCATTTACATATTTGTCTCTTTCCCTCAAGCTGGCTTTAAGAATCAAGTAATATAGGTGAGTCCTTGCCAAAGAATATATGAGAAAATGAAAGAATTTAGATTTATGGTAAAGCTGGTACAGACTAACTTGGAGGAGGCTCCCCGGGCAAGTAGGCACTTTTCCTTACAAGAAAGCTCTTTAAGCTTGCAAGCTATGGAGAGTTTAACTAATATCCATGGAAAATTCTGATATGAAAGCAGGAAAGCAGCAAAAATTTAAAAGTCTAATTATAAGTTCTGCTATCAACGCTACCTTTTATGCAAGCTTTTAGCTTGTGCCCACTTCTATGTTGTCCAAATTCACACTCGAAGGAGCCAAGGGGGAAGCATTCCTTCACACAGCTGCTGTATGTAATGCATCATAGAACCTGAGTCTGTCTCTGCCACTGGTGGAAAATTGAAATTTGGGATATAAAAAATTCCCTGTGATCACAACTTCAAATGATAAAGTACCTCCAAATCCTTCTCAGTCTCCTAAATATGTGTTCTGGTGAATATTTCTCTGGACTAAAAAGTCTGCATTAACCTGCAGAGGACTGGTGAGGGCTGCCTTCTCTGAGCCCCCCCACCTCCTGCTCGTCTTCTCATACCTTCTTCAGCAACAGACTCTGACCCAGTGTACAGAAGCTGCTTCTTATCACAGCCCTAAATATACATATCCTTGAGCTACAGGAAAATTGCAATCCAAATTGTGCAAATTGAGGGCTACATCTCTCATAAGCCAGGCAGAAAACTGTTGAACGCTTGAAGCTATATTTTCACAGTTAATGCACACAGCAGATTAGTTTCAAATCAGCTGCCTAATCAGGGTTCCCAGGAAGGTTGCAGGCACATTTTTTGAAGATGAAGAGAAAGGCTTTCCTGCCACTTCAACTGCAGTCGTTACAAAATCCCGGGGTGCAGGGCTGGCGCAGGGTGGGTTTCTCCCCAGATGCTTCCTTTTCCTGTATGCCAGGCTGTCACCTCTCTCCCAGTGAACACTAAATATGCTGTATAACTTCTTACTACACTACTCTTTTTTCTTTTTCTTCTTTTTACTTTCATGGAATAAAATTGACTTCTCCAAATGCTATACCACACAGCAGTATTTTCAAATGTTATTTATCCCAACTAAACAAGGGAAGGAAAGAGGCAGAAAAAAAAAACAACACCCTTCACCACATTTTAAACATGATTATTCCATCATGCACTCCTCCTAATTGTTTAACCTTCTTATGAAGATAATAGGCCACAAAAGGAATCGTATAGGTATTTTAAACTAGATTATTAAAAAGTCTCTCGATTTTCTCCTTCAGTTTAAAACTCAAGTATATATGACTGCTCACCATGGGGACCCTATGTAGGACACTGCAGTGTGTAGAACCATCTCTGAAATATATTTCTTCAAACTTAGAAGAAGTCCCTGCAGACTTAAATGAATGTCTCTTCTTCCCAGACACAGAGCTCTCCATGCTGTCTTTATCTGCATGAGGGGTCTGCCTGGGAGCAGTTATGGGCCCTTTGCTTCCGGTGCAGAGCAAGCTGCCCAGGAAAGTGTGCAGTAGGGTCTGCCTGCAGTGTGCCCATGCCACCAGAGGTCCCACCCAGGGGAAGGACATAGCAGAAGGACAACATTCCTGCTAGCTAACCTACCATGTCCTTACCCTGCCAGCAAAGAGCTTCAGTGAGGCTATGACTCTCTGAACCTACCTGATGGTTTCTTGGAGAGCTTTACCAGCTTTTGGGGTTTAGTCTAATTTGTTTCCTTTTCCTCTGCTTTACATAGCCAGAGAAGGTGTGTGAGCCATGTGTTTTGCTGGCATGGAAATAAGCTTCTGTCCCTTGGTCAATCCCTTTGACTAGTGCTATGTTTCTTCCTCTGGTCAAAGACCCCTTCTCTTTGCAGCCCACTGTAAAATTATTTACTCCATCTTCTAGGAAATCCATCATTGTGCCATAAACAAGATGAGTTTGCTATAAAGCTGACACTGGTCTAACCTGCAAAGACACAATTAACGTTAATGCCATGCATGACTTTTGCCAAATCCTTGCCTTGTGTCATCACTATGATTGGCATGTTTGCAGCACACATTGCAGGAGCTTGATTTGGTTCACAGCTCTCAGTCATTTTTATGTTCAGACATATAATCTAATGAGGTGAAAATGGAAAGCAGCCCCTGAGCATTTGGCTATTGCTGGGAAAGAATGCAAATTAAATATTTGAAAGAGAGAGCGGGGCACGGGGTGGCGTGTCATGGAGCTTCGGAGTTCCATCAGGTGCCTAGCCAGCTTGCACAGCCTTTGTGTCCACATTGTCTGCCTGCTGGACGGAACTAAGAGACAGAAGAATGACAGTCTGGGGGAAAGAAAGAAAGACAGTAATTATGGGACGTATGTGATTAGCATGGTAGCCAGAGAAATTAAACCACTAGTCCCAGGAATCTTCCCTTCTATAAGATACCTGTGGTGGAATAGAAAAGCTCCTCACCACAGAGTTCAGCTGGAATCCACTCCCTGCTAGTTTAGCTTGATTGCTTTTTTGGATACCTACTGTGGGGGTTCAGTTCCTTGACCTTCCTTTCTATGGGACTACATTGTCCTGCCATGAAGAAAGGCAGATTAAGAATTTACAGGGATCCTTCCATCACTGGACTCTGACAGGAGTGCTCAGGGAGTTCATTTTTCATGGCTTAAATTGCTTCAGGCCAGCATTCTTATCAAAAAGGTTGGGTTTAATGTAAAACACAGACTTCTTTTACTTTCTTTTTAATTTTAGCTCTGTATAAAACAGCACTACAAATTTCCCTTTGAACAGCAAGTTCCTGAGCTGCCTTCCTTTGAATAACATATAAATTTCAGCTAAACTTTATTGTTCCTGAGTAAATCAGTCTACTTAAGAACTTTATAATTATTATTAGGGAAGCAAAATGTTTTGCATAACAGCTGAAAAGTCTGGAAAATTCTTGGTGATAATTAGACTGGGGATTCATTATTTGTTTGCTCTTTAAAAGGTACCAGCTTACACGGTAGTTTCCAAACTTTGTCTTCTGGGTGCCTTATGATCTCGACAAGGTTGGAAAGAAAAAGAATTGAAAGTCTGGTAAGCATTAGCTGGCATCCGGGCCGTCCCTTCCAGCACGATTTTCCCGCACACCTCCCAGCACACAGCGCTATTTCTCCACAAGCACGTTTCCTCCATAACTCCCTGAGGTTCTCGATACACATACGCTGCTCTTCAGTTTGTACCCACCTGCAGACATGCTGTGCTCCTCTCTGCAAGGGGTCCTCCAGGCACCCAGGAGCATTGGGGAGCTGCTCTCCCAAAGTAGCACCACCAGTGTAGCTAGACTGGGAGCCAAAAGTTTATTCCACACCCATCCCTTAGGCACTTTGAACCCACACTTGGTTTGCAAAAATGCCTGAAACATTAGCTGCCAAGCTTCTGGGTACTCAGAGACAGGAAGCTGTTTCACTTGACAGGGAATAATTAAATATAAATTTGGCAAGAAAGACGGAGTTGGTGTTAGTGCAATTCTGGAGCCTAGTGAGCACTCATTAGAGAGGATCAGACCAAGGTTCCTGACCCTGCTCCAAGGACAGTGTACATAATCTTACATTAAGCCTCCCTGAAAAAAGCACATGCAGCAGAGCTAAGGGCGTAACCAGAGCCAGGTGTCCTTCCAACACCATATTTACATGTGCTCTTCCTCTGGTTCTCTGTCCTCTCTCCAGTCAGTCCACAGAAAATCAGGCCCTCATGACACCTAGCGTAGTGCTGCCATTCTAGGAATATAAGAGAAAAGGCAACAGGGAACTGGAGCTACAGATGAGGAAAGGACCTTTATCCTCATGTGCATTGACACTTCTATCAAACGTCAGCTGTTCCCTGAAGCTGTTACCAGACTGAGCACGTTGGGTAAGACAGTCCGAAGAACACTTGTGTGCGATTCTTTTTGAGGAGCAGGTCTAAAATAGGCACCAAATGGCTCAGTGCTCTCAAGGCACAGGTAATAGCCGGCTGGAGAATTTTATAGTCAGAGGGAGAATTTTAACAACAGAAATGTAGGTGCCTAGAGAGTTTAGACACCAGCTGAGCAGAGATTTTGAGGATCTAAATTTTGGACCTAGAGTTAGATCCCAATTGGAATCCAGTCTTAAATTCCTAGGGTGAAATAAAGGCCAACTGAAGTATACAAGAATTTTACTATTGGCTTCAGTAAAGCCAAAAACTCCTTTTTGGAACTAGTATAGGCACACTCATAAAGTATAGTCTACTTGGCAAATGACATGCCATTTGCTCTAGTGCTGTGATCATAAACAATACATACATGCCATAACCAATATTTAATACAGCAGTTATAATTTCCAAAGAAAAAAAGTCTGAAAACATCCATTTTTGCAAACACCAATGATATGTTTGCAACCTTCTATGTGTAAACCTTCCTAAAATGTCTGTCAAGCATACTAAAAGTCTAGGGAATCAGTATCACAGTCAAATGGTGTAGATGGATTGTTTCATACTTTGTGGGAAAGACTTGTTTTTCAAATAAAAAGTTTTAAAACTTCAGAGATGTTGATGTATTTTCAGCTAACCAGATGCTGTATACTAACTGTGTGCCAGTATTCTCTCAGTGCTGGAAGAAAAATAGTTGAGACAACATATTTGATGGATTTGTTTGGGGATTTTCTATGCATATGGAAATCATTTGTTTCTCTACTGCAAAGTATGTTTGATTGTTCAGTATCAACATTTAACTAGAAAAAGTAGCTACAGTGCTCCCAGTTGTGTAAAGCGCAAGCTAAACTAAACAAAAACTGAAAAGCAGCTTCAGCATATCTCATGCTCATTAAGAGAATAAATGATGAAAAAATTAGCTGATGACAGGTATGCAGATTTTTGTAACTCAACAGTCCAATGTGAGAGTTTGCTTAGTTTAGCTACCCAAAGGGAAATCCTAAAAGACTGATGTGAGTCCACCTACCAAAAAATAAATAAATAAAAAAATGGGTTGGTGAGCACCAAACATTGTGATAGGAAGTTTCATTGAAGTGTTAGCTATAAAATACAATCCCTAAAGAAAGAGATAATATATTGTATGCATGTTCTCACCACAGAAAAATAACACTGGTGTAAAAAGTTCCAAGCTTTCTGTTCCAGAGTTTCCCAGACTCAAGAGTCTCAGATGGAAACACAGCCACATGTGGCGCACTCCCTGTTCAAGGTCATGCATTACAGGTGATCCAGGACACATTGCATTTATTATGCACACACCACAGAGATGCATATGCACATCAATTAGGTGTATTCCAGACTGGTTAGATGAGTTTGCATGCATGGATAAATTCTGCACCCTGGCTTCTGCATGTTCTGCTGTGGATGTGGTCTACCTTGACTGAAACTCTGGTTGTGCTCACCAAAAAAAACATTTTTAGGATTTAGGACACAGATTGTGACTACATCTACAGCTGTACTGCTCCTGCCATGAGGTGTCTTTTGCCACCCAAGAGCATTGTTCTCACCCTACAGCAAATGTTCTCCTGTGAAGCAGGCAGTTGTCATAAGAAAACTGAACAACAATCAAAGACATCTTAAAGTAGGTATTAAACCACTATGGAATTCAGAGGAAACAACAATATGGATTCCCAGGAGTTTGTTACTAAAAGGGACACAATGGGTGGGAGGAAAGCTGTTGAGTCTGAATGATGCCCTTCAAATTATAGTCTTTTCATGTCACACATTGAGGATGATATGTCATGGAAGGAGAACTTGTGACAAACGGAATGGACAAATATAACTCATTGATTGGGACCAAAACTCTGGGAAATGAATTTTCTGTCTACATTTTTTTTCCTCTTTTCTCAACCCTAAGTCTGGGAATTGTGTTTGAACCCTCCTGCCTGGTCATGAAAGACACCCATAGCCTTCGTCTCCCCTCTCCTTAGATCCAGTAGTGATGAGGTGGGGAGTCTGGGGGCACAAATAATTGAAGAAAAGTGATGAATTTATAAAAGATACAAAGGTCTGCACAGAGGAAGGCTGCATCTAGTGCAGGCAATTACTCAGACTTTTCTAATCAATGAAAAGTAGGTTAAGACAGTCCCAGATAACCTCAGAGAGCAGCTAAATGAGACATTGTATAGACAGATTACCCTTCTGTTTCTACATTTTTCATCTGATATTATTTTCAAAGCCATTTGGGATGAAAAGAAAATTTTGTCATGCAGTCTATATACACATACACCCATCTCTGGTCACAGTCATGTCTCACTAGCAACACAGAAAATACTCTCTTAGACATGGAAGAAAAATATCTGCCTTTCCTTTCAGTAAACACATATCTGCTTGAAGTCCGATAATTATTTTTATCCAGTTTGACCACTTCTGAGAAGGGAAAATAAAAAAAAAAATCAAAAAAAAAAAAAAAAAAAAAAACAAGCTCCCAAGAGTTAATTTGAACTTACCTTTTTTCAAATATTAAGCAAAATGTAGGGTACACCTATACAGCGAAGTACAGCAGAAACAAGCTGCTTGGCCCAAAATGGATCCAACTAGACCAGGTGTATAATCATTTCAAGACAGAGGTAATTTAGTTACATTTCACAGTGCTATTCTCAAGCATTTGAAATCCTGGGATCCCTGACAGCTGTGGCTGGCTCGGCACTCAGGATGCCCCCATCCCAGCCCTGGGGCAGCAGGCTCAGCGCTGAGGCCAGGCCAGGCTGCTCAGGGCTGTAAACCCTGAGGACTGTGCCATCATGGCCTTCTTGGGCAACTTGTCCCATGGGAGGAAAGTTTCTCCCTGTATCACACCTGAACCTCTCATTTTAATTTTCACCCACGGTCTCCCATATTCCTGCCATGTAGCATTGTGAGTGGCCTGGCCCTGTCTTCATGGAGTACAAACGCACTGTGCACTGTAGGTCTCAAAAAGTCTCAAATAAATGTACCCATGCTGATATTGTCACCAGCAGGTTGGGTTAAATTACTTTTCGGGGTTGCATCATGAACTGGCAGCTTCTTTAGGCTATAATGGCTTTCCTAGCTGCAGCTCAAGCTGGCCGTGGGTGTGTGCAGCACTCTGAAAGTTCTTACCTTTGCCTACAAATGTTGTTCCTGACACACCAATAGGCCTCTGCCCAGTGTGTGAAGTGAAATGTGTGGAAATATTCATATGGTCAGGTTGAGATAATGCAGGAGGATCTTGCAAGACCGAGCAAGCAATAGAACAGCAGAAGAAATTCAATAGAGATGCAAGTAAAGCAATATGGGGAAAATAAACTCGACTTTACTTACAAAATACATGAGCAGACTGTTAGCACTCAGGAGAAAGATTCTGGAATTATGTTCTATGAAAACAAATCTGTCCTAGAAATCAGAAAAGCAAATTGAATGTTAAGAACTAATAGGAAAGAAGTAGGGAACAAACATAGCTATGCAGCAGTACAAGCTCCTGGTGCACCTACAGCTTGAATGCTGCCTGCAGTTCTGAGTTCCACACTTCAGGAGCATAGTGGAAATAGCAAAAGGTTCAGGGGAGGCTGACAGAAGTGACAAAAGGTTAGGTATGGCTTCCATAGCAGGGATGGATGAGCAGAGCTGGCTCTGCAGCCTGGAAGGATGCAGAGTGGTCCACCACAGTCCACCAGAATTGTGAGTGGTGTAGGGTCTGTTGAGCACCATCTCTTCTACTGAGGATAGTCTGGGCTAATGGGAGCCAGGTTCAAAATCAGCAAAAGATGACTTCCGATGTAAAAGGGAATAGATCTATGGAGCTTACTGTTGAAAGGTGAATCAGGGCAGGCAGTCTCAGGAAATCTTTCAACCTGAAACTAGTTGGAATCTGGGACAATAGTCAGGAAAACTGTGTTTGCCCTTTTGGGAGCATTTTCTTATGGTCACTGTTGGAAGGAAGACATTGGGCTAGATCAGCTCTTCCTCTGACACAGTATGCCTTTTTATGTTCTTTTCAGGGTCATAGTGTGTTTGCACTGCTATTTTGGTGCCATTATAAATTCACTTTCTGTGAGCGTTATAAGGAAATAAACTTTTAAAAGAACAAAAAACAAACAAAAATTCTACAGCTCAAAAATCAAGGTTAAGAAATTAAGAAAAATATTATAGCTCAAAGACTTTCTTTGTAAACTAGTAAAGACAGGTTTAACAAGAACCAGTGATGGCAGCTGAAGCCAGATTAGATGGACTCAATACAGGAGCAGTTAGGTAACATGCAATGGCCTGTGATACACAGAAGGTCAGGCTAGATGATCTAATGTCCCTTCTGGCCGAAATATCTCTGAGTATAGTACTCTGGCAGCCACACAAATGTTGAAAGCAAACTCCAACTCAGCATGTTTTCTGTCAGCCACACTGTATCTAGATAGATTTTCATGCCAGGTTTTTAAAAATATGTCCTGCTGATTGTATAACTGCACCTTATTTCTCTGCATAAAGGAGATAATACTGAAATTCTATGATATTTTAGAGCAATGATAGCTTGCAATCTTCAGTATGCATTTATTTATGAGAATATTTTAGTTTGAACAAATTTAACGTTTTCGTCTCTGTCAGCTCCCCAGTAGTTTGCTTTCTGAGTGTAGAAAATATGTTTTTTTCTTTCTCTGTGGAATTTTGATTCCTACATTTTGTTTATTTATTTTTTTAATTTTTGACAGAACAGTAAGATCAACGAGCCCCATTGACCTGCAGACCAAGCAAAGATCTTAGTTTCTGTCCTCTCAGAGGGGTGGACTGACAAACGTTAAAAGCCGGTAAAACGGCCTCAATGTAGCATGCAGTGCTAAGGTGGGGACCTAGGATGATTTTAAAAATGGGGAGAAGAAACAATAATATGAGTAAACAAAGAAGTTTTGTAATGAAATCAGAAAGAAAAAGAATTCTCTGCTAATTCGCTGGTCTTTCCTGATTTAATACAGACAGTAATAGAAAGTGCTGTAAGGTTACTGGTTTTAGTCACTCTTCTATACCCCATTTCCAGAGGAGTCCAGAAATCTTTCCCTTTCTCTCTCCTTCTCACGCTCTCTCTCCCTGTCTCTGAAACTAATGTTTCAAAATAATTTAAATCACATGTAAAAAGACCTTCCAGTTTCAAATTTCCTTTAGAGTAGCCTATTAACTCTAATCACCTCCGATTCATAATTTTGGGTGGCATTTACAGATTTCTGCAAGTATACACAAAATCCATTGAAGATTTTATTAGTCCTGTCTAATAAAAACACATGCTTGAAATAAAACTGCTACTTTATCTAGCCCATAAACTCTGTTTGTCTACTCAGGAGACAAATTGTTAGTAGAAGTCAGTGAAAGTAAAGGTTATATCTGAATAACTGGTACATCTCAAAAAGCTCATAATTTCATCACAAAACATGCAAAAGGGCAAAGGCTAGCTGCAGTATCCTGCTTGTTATACCATATGGATTTTTTTTTTCAAAGCAATTCTGAGATAAAATATTTATAGGCATTAGTCTGTGGTATTAGATTAATACCTGCAATTACAGATAGCTAGACAAGACTGAACAATCTAGCAGGATTTTTTCCACTTCTAGTTACTAGGTATCCACTAAAGAACTAATGAATAATAACAGAAACATAAACCTGTGCCCACCAATCAGTCTAGCATGCTGACTTAAGGGTTTCAGTCATTTTCTCAGTAACAATAAAATGTTTACTCCTCAACTTCTGTAGAAAATAAAGTCTCAAAATCAATAGCATATATGTGATGCGTTAAGAATGAGTTAGCTGAGAGATTTCAAAATTTAGCTGCCAGTATGGTGTCGCAATTACATGAAGTTGTGAGGTTCCAGGGAGCTAATATTATTTCAGGTGATATTAAGAAAAAATAAATAAATTATCATAAGTAAATAAAAACATATGTACATTTTTATAGTGACAGAAGAAAAACTTAAATGTCTAAAACCAACGCCCTTAAGTCAGACCCAGAAATTGCAGACAGGATCCCAGAAACAAGTGCCTGGAAAGAACTGATGAGTCAGCAGGTGGAAAACTGAGCCTGAACTCTGTGTGTGATCTGTAGCAAAAGGGCTAATGCAATTCTTGTGTGTATAAAGAGGGAACCAGTCCAGGACTTTGGAGGTGAATTTATCCCTGATGCAACATGGGCCCTATAAACTCTAAAGTGATGTACAATGCTCTACTGCACATTTTAGAAATGAGAGCAAAACAGTGGAGAGGGTGCAGGAAAGAATAGCAAACACTATTAAAAGACTGGAAAAAAAAATGCTTTCATATAAAGTTGGTGAGGGAATAAAAAGTGAAGTTAACTGTTGCTTTGTCAGGATATACATTTGGGAGAGGAAAGACACAGCCATAAGGAAATAACTATTTAACATTGAATTAGGTATTAATGGGAAGGAGACCAGACTTCTCCCTCAAATAAATACTGATTTCAATGACCTGCATAGTTGTGCTTAAATTATCTTACTGACAGAGACTGCAAGTGGAAGTGGTTTCCTGTTCCATACCAAACTGTAAGAGAAGGGCATTGGAGGTCCCAGTCCCAGAATATCCTCCAGTCTGTACAACATGAGGTTTCAGTGCAGTGAGAACTACCTGAGCCACTGGAGTGGAAAAAAGTGGTTACACCACTTTTGTTACACCAGATACAGGGCATACGTGCTGCAAGCCCAATCCAGAAGGTATGGTCAGAAAATAAACACCATTATGTGTGCTGCAACCAGGACATACATTCCTTGGCTTAGTTTCATTCCTGCTGTCTTCAGGAGCCCAGTTCAGCTTCAGCCAGTACATTGGCTCAGATGCCTCAGGTGGCAAAGAAACTTGATTGGTGTTAACAAAAGCAGCAACAGCTGTTATGGCTACAGAAATTGCATGGCACCAGAGTGTACACACTGAATTTAAAGGACAAAAGTAGGAATTAGGTGGGCTGTAAGCACCTGGGGGTGCAGGTGTACCATGCCCTCCACTGTGCATAGTTACCAATAGTTACCCAGCTACTTCTGAGCAAAGTGATTCTCCTTATCTGCAGGTTGCAGGGCTCCAGGTGGGTGCCAGCAGCTAGTCCATGTTTTGGCACAGATTTGAACACTGAGAGGCCAACCAGAGTTCCCACCTGGCATGCTGTCCTGGTTTCAGTTAGAACAGAATTAATTTTCTTCCTAGTAGCTGGTGGAATGCTGTGTTTTGGCTTAGGATGAGAAGAGTGCTGATAACACCCCGATGTTTTAATTGTTGCAGAGCAGTGCTTATACCAAGCCAAGGACATCTCAGCCTTTCGCTCTGTCCTGCCAACAGGCAGGCTGGGGGTGCAGTAAGAGCTGGGAGGGGACAGACCCAGGACACACGCCCAACAAGCTGAAGACAGTTGAACAACCACAGCTGTCCTACTGTGGATTGCACTTCACATTCTTCCTGACCAGATTCAGGTATGTCCTGACACCTCAGCACTCCGTGAGCTTCTCGTGTGTTTACTTTCTGTCCTTCCTCTGTTCTGGGTATTGGGGCTGCAGGAGGCTCCCCCATGGAAAAGCTTGTCTTTGCTTGTTGGAATGTGCAGAAGATGAACCAATACAATGAACAAAGAATAAAGTCTCTAATTTAATTTTGGTATCCCCAGTGAAAGTAGACTGGCTTCACAAAGCCAGGTGAAGTAATTTCATATTGAATAGTAAAAAAATAGATAGCTTAGCTTAAAAAATAAAAAAGTAATTTCAGTGTTTTTTAAATATTCAGAAAGTTAGATTATTTATTTATTTATTTATTTACTTATTTATTCATTTTATGAGAAATATTAAGCCCAGGAACCTGCCTTCAACCCAGCAAAAAACTTTTGATACCGTAGTAGAGTTTTCTATGAGGAAACTGCAGGACTGAATCCATAGTCTTAAATCAGACTGCTAAGTCTATCAGCAGTTGCAATCTCTAATTTTGCAATCACTAATTCCTTTACTTTTTCCTAGTTCAAACACAATAGATAAATGAAAGTAGCACCTACCAATACCATTAAACTTAACAGTTGGTCATTGCGTTCATTAAAATTCCTTTTTTTCTAAATTTTAGACTGCAGAAAGAACTTGGCATAAAATCTTCCAGCCTGGAAACAATTTTTATGATTGCAGATTTTCAAAGGGAGATGTTTGGTTATTTTTAAGTTACAGAAACACAAGAAACACATACCTAGCATTTAAGAAGGGGCTTTTCTTGTTATTGTTGTGTTGATTCAACTTGTGCATGGATGGAAATACTGTAAAAGGTATATAGTATATTCATTACAAGACCTAAGATTCCTTCTTTTTTTTTTGACAGAGCACCTGTGTGTGTTTATAAGTGATGAGCAGACACCAGTGAGGGGCCCAACCAACAGAGACTGAGTCTGGATTCGATCATTCTGTGAATTGAGTGGTTTTGGATCGAGAGATTTAATCTGAGCCCATTTCTTGTAATGTATTTTAAAGGTGAAAGGGCTTTTCTTCTGCCAAGATGAGCGTATAGGGCTGCAGGGATTTGTATTTCTCTTGCAGCTGTAGACATCGCTAACAAATATGGCCTCAATTCTGGAAGCATCCTAGCTGAAGCAGGTCTCTACCGTGATGTAGTGCTCCATTACAGCTGGTCTTCAGAGGCAGAGCGAGCCCCACCAGCTGCAGCATGAGGTCAAAGATGACAAAGAGAGCATGTGCAGTAATGTTTCCACACTGCTTTCCTGAACATCCCTGCTGTATGAGCCTTTGTTATTAGTGCCCTCTGTGCCAGGGGGAGATTTTCAGGCTTCATGGAGTTTATTGGAAAAGGAAGGTACTCACTATGGTTCTTTAAAACAAGATTTTCAATAACGTGATAAACATATTACAATAACATGAGCCTCCATGGTCATCAGTACCACGAGCAGGTGCTCCCCTGAACCCTGTGCCTGCACAGAAGGTGGGGTGGTGGTGGAGGACATCAGAGGGGGATGAGGCAGGCTGTGCTGAGGGACAGAAGCACTCAGTTAAAGCTTATCTTCATATGATTGTTAATTAAGTATCATATTAATATCCTTAAAATCTTTAAATTTACCTTGCAAGCCCGCTGCCTCTGACTGTCACAAAGCTACATAAAGGATGCTTGCACTTTGTTCCGATCAACCAAAAAAGCTAAGGCAAAACCCACCTTCTCAGAAACATTTTCTTGCAAAAGCTTCAGAATGAAACCTGATGGTAAAATCACCAATTTTCCATTGTGGCATAGCCACGGGATTCATTATATGATTTCTTATTCATTGTTGAATTTGAAATCTTCTTTTACCCTATCTTTTTTCCCAAGAAAATGAGAAATCACTATGAGAGGATTCTATGCAATTAATTGAACAGCTGTCCCAGAAAAGGTTTTTTTTTTTTTTTTTCTTTTCAATATGTCTTATGAGGTAAGGAATGAGTTTCATGAAAGAAAAGCTTCTTAGGGACATTCTTATTACAAAAAAGAGGTTATTTCAACTCTGACGATTATATTACCAGCAGTTATATATATGTATAAATCTATTATCTACCTGTGTACAGACATACACATTTACACACATGCATATACATGCACTTCAAAAACCATACTTACTCATGTTTGCTCTTGAAAAAGAGATACGCTATGAAGGTAAGTTCATGTGTAACATTGATTGAAGTTTGCTCTCCCTGTAGTTAAAATGCAGGAAGCATGTGATGCAACATCCTACAGTCTGTGCTACTTCTGACTAGCTCATATTGAATACAAGCTCTGTTAAGTTGAAAGGATTTCTGGTTTGTTTCAACTTGAAAGTGATTTAATATGAGGCCCAGAGAGAAAATCTGTCTCAGTAATCAAATTATAACAAGTAAGGATTAAAAGTATTAAGAAGTTTAAGCAATCTTTTAGCTGCCCTGTGTTCTTGAGGTCATTTGAAGCTGGCTGTGGGAATAAGTAAAATAAAATAACAAGAGAGGGAAAAAACAAAGTATTATAGAAGTGAATCAAAGAGTGTCCTTCAGGATTAGATTATGGTACAAGAAAGGGACTGAAACATTTTCCAGGATCCTTAATTAATTTTCCTTAGGGAAACGTAATTTTAAAAGGGTATTTTAACAGCAATCTTTCTTTTCTTTCTTTCTAAACTGGATATACTAATACTTAAAAATTGAATGCTTTTACTGTATATATATATATATACATATGTACATATAAGCCATAAATGCTGATAAAGTCCACTAACTCACAAAATAAAGTGTTCTTCAAATAAGCAATGGTAGGGACTCTGTACATGGTCTTATTTGATATATATGTATGAAGATACATATACGAGCATATTCACCCTAAATCTTTGGTGGCAAATGCATCAACTTCAAACAACTTTATAGCAACTTATGTAAGTGTACTGGTGGTGCCTTGTTCCAAAGGACTGCCATATCTACTTTTGCAGGTCTGTTTTTAACAACCTTAACAAAGAGACAAACTGAACCAACTCACTACTAAAGGTACTGAAGGCATTTCCAACTTGATGCAGGAAAGATCTGAGACAATGTTACAAGGAAATAGACAGAAGTTTTTCTTCTGTCTTTCTGAACCTGTTTTCCTTTCAGTTAGTAGCACCTTTTCTGAGGCCTAAAATATCTTAAAGTCCCTGCAAACACCTGGTGGGTACTTTGAGGTGGATCCTATTAACAACCTGCACCAGGGAAGCTAATTATGAGGTGGGAAAGGTGAGAACTTGCAAATACAATTAATTCCCTCAAATCAATTTTGTCAAGATAAAGAAGAAACATAGAAAGTCATTTTTGCTTTATTCTGATGTTCTGTGTCCAAGACAATTCTTTAAACAACTCATTCTGAATACTTGTCTATACATTATGTCCTCTCAAATGCATATGTATGTATAACTGTTGTGTATGCCAGAGATTTACTTTACAGTAATGGATCAGGTCTAAACAATTGTGCTCAAAAGGTGCTGTCACCCCCTGACATCCCCATGTCCACCACTGTCCACCTTGCCATGCTGTCACCTGGTCTTCAGAAATGCTCTTCAGTCCCCCGAGGGACCTCCCTTGAACTGAAGGCTTATGACCTGCATGTTGCCTTGTCACTGTGCAAAGGGAGAGGAAAGGGAAGAGCAGGGCACTGTGCCCATTTATTAATAACTAAATATTCTAATTAGGTTGCGATGTGGGAATAGTGGACATCTGATCTTAGTGTTTTTAGAGCAAATGAGAACTTGTTTGCATGATTAAAAAGAAAACCCTTCAAATTAGGTAACACCAGCCAAAATACACTGTGCAAGCTGGTCTCTAGATTTGGTTGCTAAGTCTTCAAAAAGCAGCTGCGAATTAATATTATGTTGCCCAGAGAGGCTGTGGAGTCTCCCTCCCTGGAGATCTTTAAAAGCCACTTCAGCATGGTCCTCAGTGCCCTGCTCTGGTTGTCCCTGCTTGAGCTGGTGAGTGGGAGAAGGTGACCTCCACCTCCAGAGGTCCCTTCCCACCTCAGCTGTTCTGTGATTCTCTATCTTTGCATTCTCTTCCTCAAGAAAACAATGAGTATATGCAGTACTACGCAGGACATGGGTAAAAGACTGTTTCATAAAACAGGAGCAGATGAAATCAGTGTTGGATTGTGCAGACATCTCTGGACACAGCTGAGTCCATGGTCTCAGGAGAACTAGGTGCACCATCAGGCTGACGAGGCAGTACAGAAAGTCAGTTGTTTCCAAAGGCAGCAAGCTATGTTCTCCTGCTTTCCTCATTTTTTATTTATTTATTTTTTTAATTCTTCTTCTTACAGGTTGAGCATATAACTGATTTAGCTTCTGACACATAAAACCAGCCAGTCATTTTCTTCCAGGGTGGCTTTAACTCCATCATCCATGTATCAAGGTGTTACTGCCAATCAAGGTGTTACTGCCTAGGCAAATTCCAAAAGAAAGTCTCCAAGGGATGGTGTCTGATGCACGTGGCAAGTCTTTGACCAGCAAGCAACATTTTTCTTGGTCATAGCCCCAAAATCTGAAAATCATCAACCTGTTTCAGACAGACTTTTGCTAATTCATTTGTTATGGAAACTTTGCCCCATGTATTCCTCTGACTGGCAGAGATAATAGTGAATGTCTTTTCTAACAAATGTGTAGTGTTGACAGTATCTCTTTAAACTTATTATGTTAGATTGTGAAAATATGGTTGCTTTAAAAAAAAAAAAAAATCACATTTGTTTCTTACCTAAACATTTTATCTTTAGTAGCTGTGTGGTTGATATGTTCCCATTTTGGAAAATAAAGCTCAGCAGAGGCTGCTGTTAATTTTTGAGTAAATACATACACGAAACTTTATGTTGATGTGTTCCTCTAGAACAACAAGAAATGCCCTGTCCTATCTAGGTTGCACATTACTACCTGAATTTCACAGTGTTTTCTCATTTTGATCAGCCTGAATTCCATTTTGGAAAGTCCTTGGTTGTGAAAGGGATTGGGTCCATGCATGCTGAATTCAAGGTGAAGTTGTCAGTAGATCTTTATTGGACAATGACTTAGAGGAGTTTTCCATAAGTTAAATGTACTGATTGTTTAATGCTTACAAGGAGTTACAAAGCACCCTCATTGCAGGGGAAATTGGCTGAGATAAAACCTTTTGATGACATTTTCTAAGGGATGTAGAGAAGGGAAAACATCTCTATTTTTAAACATACTGGGGGCATACCCTACAGATCTTTTTCATTCAGTTTTTACCAGTGATTTCAGGAAAACTGCTTTGGACAGCATGGGGCTTGGTTGACTCTACTTATCCAAAGAATAGTACTGAAATCCAAAGATATTCAGTCTATGGAAGAGGGTGTTTTCAAATGCCCTACAGTCTACCACCATAAGAAGAAAATACTCAATAGATGTCTAGTAGACATTTAATTCCTTTCCTTTCTAACCCCAATATCTATCACACCTTTCACACTCTGATCTGAGTGCAGTATAAACTGTGTACCCAGAGATTCTCACACACTTGCCACTGCCTGCAATGTGACTCCAACTGCAGATGTGTGAAATACTGTGTTTTAAACTGAGGCACTTCTCTCAATTCACTCCCAGACTATCACTGTGACACACAAAATTAAATTAAGATTAGATCAAAATCTGGGAGGATAACTTAAAATGAGAATCAAAAGGTTATAAAGCTAAATGCTTTTTCAGAGCCAGTGGTTGTCATGGTAATCACTTGGACAACATTTTTTTTCTTGGAAATACAGAGTAAACACTTATTAAAGTGGGCCTCAGTGATACAGTAAATACATGAATTTATTACTATTTGCAGTCAGAGCTGGGTGAAGAAATCCAGGAGACACTATTTCAGAATTTGTTTTCCTTCTCAAACCAAAGGTCCAATGATACAAAGTCACTCAAGCAACCAAGGAGCCAGAGATGCATGTTTATTGTCTGCTTTGGCCCATCCCTGGGGCCCTGTGGCTGCAGCTAAGCAACCAGCTTCATCTGGGTCAAACTCAAAGACATGGATAGTACACATTAGGTTATCATGTTATGAAGAATATTACATGATGTACAGCTGGCATGGAAATTTTTATTTAAAGAAACAGTTTCAAATTTCTTTTTTTTTCTTTACTTATTAAGTTGTGGGTTTTTTGTTTGCACACAAGCTGTATGAGTTAAAACTCTACTGGAAATAATAACACATAATGCAAGCTGCTTTCTCTCCCAGCTTTGGCTGTATGGAACAAACCAAAATCCTGTTATACAAGACACCATTAAAATTATATGCAAAGCATTCCAAGGTGAATGGTTTGGGTCTATTAACCCATGCATTTGAGCTGTCACGGACATCTATACTTTGAACTTTCAACATATCAGGTGCTTTGGATCAATTCAATAAAAATTTTTAAAAACTGCAGTCTCAGGACAAATTTATTCAATACAGACATATGCAAATAGCAAATTCTTGATTGTGTGTGAAAACATGGTTAAGTTTAAGTCATGTGAAGTCCTAATTTAGTTTTTAAATTTCAAAAGTCTTAACTTCAGAGTCAAGTAAACAAATCTTTTTTAATAGAATATTAAGGTGGGAAATAGAATACAGGTAGGAAAATATACAAAATATGGGCCAGGCAGTTGGGTCTGACAAGTCAAAAGTCTTCAACCAGGATTCAGAGATTAAAATGTAGTTATATGTTTATATGATTAAATTTTACATAAACTGTAAAAATAAAATAAAATAAAATAAAATAAAATAAAATAAAATAAAATAAAATAAAATAAAATAAAATAAAATAAAAAATCATTCCTTTTAATGTAGATCATTGGTTTGCCAAGAATGGCCAGATTTACCTTTTAGGTAAATCTGTTTCTAAACAATATTGTAGGAGATACAATCACTGCCATTTGGGGTTGATCTTGTGAAACTCAGTGACTTTGTAGTGCTTTAAGCCCTCAATCCTCATGTTGGTTTTAATCCTCCTGTTGAGTTGAGTGGGAAGCAGCGGTACTGGGCACTTCTTCAAATGTACTATCAGTAGCTCCAGCTTTACCACTGATCTCTTGGTTCTTATATTTTTCATAGATTTCAACTTTCAGTGTCTTGGCAATCTGACCTTGGCATGCTTTATCCTGGCATCAAGCAAATTCCCTGTCAAGAAGTATTGGGTAGTCCTGCTGAAACCCAACTATAAATTTATTGTAATGTGCTAGGATATACAGACAATACATCTGTGACATACACACTAGTGCTTTGCCTCACTTTTTCATCTATTCCCTTGTCTTGGAATAGAAATCTGGTTAAGATTGCTCCAATCAAGTGAAATACTGTCACTAAGGAGGATAATTCAGATACAAACTCCAAAGAAATGACCTTTGCCTCTGAAACCAGCTCTATAGGTGAGGAAGACATGGAGAACTTATTTCTTATTATATACAGTGTGCCTCCATGGTGCTTAGCTATGGATGGGTAAATTAGTTGGATACCATAATGGAAGCAATCCCCAAAACACTAATATCAGAATGTAGTGGCTTTCAGCTTCTCTTTTTTTTTCCTCTCACTTTTTTAACCTTCATGTTGTTTAGCATTCTAGGATAGGAGTTAAATTATGTTTAGCATATCACATGTAATGTGGCAGGACATCAGCTTCTGTGTAAAATGCAATTAAATAAAGACTATAGGATTTGCCACATAAAGTATGGAAGGCCCATACTAATGATTCTGAGTTTTGTGTGTTCAGTGGGAGAAGCTGTGAACCAAACCTGTCAAAAGATGTCTGTGGCATTCACCCTTACTTTATTAAGCAGTGGTAATTAATGATAACTTTGGATATAGACTCTATGTAGAGTAGGTAGAGATGGTCTCTACCTTAGACCAATGTAGATAAAGAAAACAAAGTCAACCCTGATTAAACTGAATTTTAAAAGCAAGGATCCAATGTTGAGATCCCAGCCATAAATATTAGTAACATATAGCTGATACTATTTAAAGATGACATCAGATCTACAAAACTATGTCCACATTGGAAATAGAATCATGGAATTAATTAGGTTGGAAAAGACCTTTAAGATCATCAAGTCCAACTGTGTAATGCAAGGTAGAAGAGCTCTACCCTGAAGCAGCTGTAGTGCTGGCTTATGGTTAGGAGGTTTGGGACATTTGACCTTACACTACTCTCCTCTTACTACCTCCTTCACAAGGAGACTTTTCTTTAGCAAAACAGAGATGGACATGGCTGCAAGTCAAATTCAGAGCCAGAACTCCACGGTTACTGAAAGTTAACAGCATCTCCTATATGTTCAAGGTTTGTATTAGGGGAAGGAGATCTGAGCATCTGTCCTACTTTCCAGTGATTGTAAAAATAGAGCAATAGTCTTGGAAGCAAGGCCTGGAACCCCAGTCTTCCCACCACAAAGTGATATTTTTCTTTGCCAGGCTATGTGTCAGGTTTCTGCTTACATGTCTTTATATTCTCACTTAGATGGAACAAATTCTTCTCTGCACTGTGATGTTACTCCAAAAAAGCTGATTAAGACTGTCTCAGCTTCAGCTACCCAATTCCTTCCCCTAAAGGCTGGTTTAAGGGTTGCCCTGTGTCGTAACAGGTTGGCAGTGCAAATTCTCATTCCCTTAGGAGCTCAGTCTGGAGACAGTGTTTCAAACCAGGATAACCTAGTGGGTATTATTTTTGTGGGAAAGGCAAAAATGGAACAATGTGTAAATACAGTGTCAACAATAACTTCATTTTCTGAAGATTCCAACTCTGTGAGGTGTTTAGTTTTTTCAACAACACCTACTAAACTAAGCACCTCCAGGAGGCAGATAGAAAACATGCTGGCTACATCTATGCTACCAAATCAAGTGTGCGTGGGACTGTTTTCTGTCACTGAGTCCAACTGGCATGGAGCAGCCTACTTCCATACTGCTAAATTCTCTTCTTCCAAAACATGCTGGCTGCAGCCAAATTGCCTATGATCTTTAATTGACCTTCAGCCTTTGCAAATCCTTACTGTACTCAGCAGTTGTTTAGGATAGTGCTAGCTGGTCCAGGTCAAAACCATACTAGGGACCTTTCTAGCAATTTAACAGTTAGATGACTGAGTTATCACGTCTGGGAACATTCCCAGCAGTCTAATATACAAATATAGATGCCATCATTTTAACTCTTCCCCAGACAGGCACAGACGTGAGTTAGGAATTAAGCTGACTGTCAGGACTTGGGTAGTTCTGGAAATGTAGAGTTAAATTCGTTTAAATTTTCAGTTTGCAGTGTAGAATGTTGGGTGTTTTGACACCCAGATTTCACCTAAGACCTACGTAGGTGCTGAAATGCCTTGATCTGCCTCTATAATTTTAATGTAGCAAATGCTTTCAGAACAAACAAATGAAAGCTTCTAGGTTCACTTTCCTTCATAAATAACACAGTTTCCCCCTCATGAAGCAATCAGTTCTACCAAGATTCTCAGCTGCATGAAACACAATATAAAATTTCTGCGGGAAACCAGAATTTGTTCTGGTTTTTCACTCTACATAAATATTTCTACATGGCTTCATTTATAACAAAATTCTAGCTTAAAATATCCATTTCCCATTTATTGTTGGTTTGTGATATAATCATCTGTAACTCCTTGCACTATTGCTTTTCATTATTTATCCAGCTTTTAAACGTCTGTAAAAGAAAACTTGCATTGTACTTGAATCATGACCTGCTAAAAGCACTCCCAATAAAAGTTACTTGATTTCTGATGGACACAGGAATCTACTGTTGCAGTCCCCACAAAGGATTCAGAAGTGTGGAGCCTTAGGCTATGTAGTGAGCATGTTATAAAAACATATGGGTCTTTTCAAAAGTAACTGATGCATGAATATGTCATATCAATTCTTCAGTCTTGGGTTGAACAGCATGGGGAGTCCATCTGTGGTGAAAAAGAGTAATACCTAATACCTTTCTTTGGAGAACTACAGCTGAGAAAAGCTGGTCCCTTCATATCATAGCTTTTCTTCTTTGCCCAGGTGCTTTGCTGATGGATGCAGAAATATTCCATCTTCATTCACTCAGTGATGGACTTATAGTCCCTATCAAGTAATTTGTGGCATTTACTATATTGTGGGACTCTGTAGAACCTGGGGTGCAAAATGTTTGTTTTCTTTTGTTTCTAAGGCAGTGTACTCTTCAATGTTTGCCCTACATAAAAATCAAAGTGTCATGGGATTTTAAATCAGGTAAAAAAGTGCAGGACTGGACAGCTCAAGTTCTTGTTGCAGAGAACCAGGGAACAAAAGACATCTTGATGCCTCAAACAGAAACAAACTAAGCCCAACAGACTCCACCAACACACTGGAAAGAGACAGGAGAGGGAGGAAGGAGCTGAGTTGCCCTGGATGGAGGGAATCAACAAAAGAAGGGAGAAAGTTGAGATCACTGAACCTCCTGCCGTATATATCACAGTTATCCAAACCAAAAGTGGAAGCTTCTGAAGTTTGTTCCTCACCTTTTGCCAGTTCTGCAAGCAACAGTATATTGTGTCCTTTCTTAATTCAGATGATAACCCTGATTGCTTCACCATTCAGTGCAAGATAAAGAAAAACTCACATACCTCTTCCACTCAGAGAAAAGTCAGTGTCTGTACACTCTTACACAGCTGAAGTAAAATCAATTTGGCAGGAACCATGGGATAAACTAGAGCTTAGAAAAGAACCTAGATGTTCAAATTAGAGCTATTTAGGAATATTTTTGACTAGACAATTTTTCTGCAGATGCATTGAAACATGCTTCTTTAGTTAAATCTGATTTTTTAGTGGAACTATTACAATATGAACTTATTTTTAGTGAAGAAAGAAAGATTCTCAGCTGTTGAACAGTATTCCAGGTATGGACAAAGAAAGAGAGATACACCAAACCATATATGGCCAAATATATATCTGTAGCCAAAACAGGGTGTGTGACAGATCTAATTCATGTTCCTGGTCAAAAACAGGCAAAAATTCATCTCAGGCAAGTGCTCTCATTCCTGGGATAGCCTACATTCTCTGTTCTTTTACTACTTATGAACTGCATTGTTCTTCGGGTAGAAAAGAGGTTTTTATCTATATACTTTTTGCAAGACCAAAAAGAAAAAAAAAAAAAAAAAAAAGCAACAACACTTTTTCACACCTAGCTCCACTTTTGATCCCTAATTTTGCACTGCTGTACTGAACATTGTTACAACTGTCTGCACAGCAACTCCTGAGCCTACAGAGGCAAATCACTTCCGTGGCCAAGAGCTGATCAGTGCAGGAGAGAAAGTGAGTAGCCAGGAAGATCTGCTTACAACTATGATTCTGTGCCAGCACTGTCCACAGAGTCAACATGCATTAGAGCAGCCCTCAGGCTGGGCTAACCTACATCAGATGACAATGGTCTTAAGGTGGCAATCCGCCAGCTGAAATTATCTGCACAGTAGCACGCTGGTCTCATCCCCTCCAGCCTCTAGCTTTATTATTATATAGGCTAGGACCAGTAGGATTCAGAGCTATGCCAGTTTATGTATACTAAAAACTCCCCTCTGCTGGGAAATTTTCATTTGGCCAGATACAGCTGAAATCCTGAGGCACAAAGAGGCCAGCATATGGAACTGAATTTGCCCCAGTGTATTTTTGGTCTATCATCTTGTTAACTCATCAGTTAAGAAAAACTTCTCAGTTTTGAAAGAGCCTTGCTATGGTGTTACATTGTGGTGATCCCACAACTTAATAGTACTCTTTGCACTAGAACTCAATGTCACTGACGCATCTCAAAGTGAGAGGTCACATCAAGAGAGAATCAGCCAAGAAATCTGACAAGATACAGCTTTCTTGGTACTAATGGAGCCAAGTTTCGCAGAAAAAGCTGTTTCTAACGGCTAAAATATATCAATACTACTGGTGATAACCACCATTTCTTATACAGTCGCTGCCATGGTTACAGAAAATCTTGTTCAGAAGAGAACATGGCAGAAGAAAACAGGGACTTAAATCAAGCTTTTATAAATATGTGTGTATGTCTGTCTGTTTATAAAATGATACGGTACAAGTCTTTCACTGAACTAATACCCTCCCAAAAATCTTATTAAAAAAAAATTCACACATATACAAAATCAACACTTCTATTTCTAGAAGGTAGGATAAGCAAGACTGTAGGAATATGAATTAAATGAAATTAACATGCAGTTGCCACATGTCTTTTCCTAGGGAAGATAAGTATCTTTGATTACAGAGTTTTATCCTCAATGCTCTCAGTAAGGAGCATCAAAAAGACCATGCTGTCCAGGGCACTCCTCGTCGGAGCCCTGTGGCTCTATATTCCATGCTGGCATATAAAATGTCCTTCCTTGGGCAAGCCACCCTCCAGCACTGTTGGAGAACACTTGCATGTTTTCCTAGACCAAAAACCTTCATTCCACAGTCTAATTTTAGATAGTCAGCAGAACCAAAGTGCTCACTTATCACAACAGGTTTAGGAGACTGCACTGAAAATCATTAGGATAGTCAAAGGCAAACTAATTCTCTCTGTACATTAAGTGCAATTACGCAACAATTTTTACCTGGGTAAAAATAATAAAATCCTGGACAGATGTCAGTTCAGGATAATTTTCAGGTGACCTGTAACTCAAAACCTCCTTAGTTTCTTTCTGGCACATGCCTTTGTATTCAGAGTAAACATAATAAATACCCAAACTAATTCGTCCATCTTGGAGTTGGAGCACAGAACAGTAGGTAAATGGAGATTAAAACTTTAGTTTCTGCTATGCTTATATCTATCTCTTACTGCACTTCTCAAAAACAGCTGCTGATTGATCAGGGTTCTCCTGAAATTCAGCAAGCTTAAAGGAAAAACATAAGCTCTTTCACAGAAAGGTGGATGGGTTTCTGTGTACTGTGCCTTCTAGAGGATGGTGGCTTTAAAGACAAAGCAACCTAATACCACCCTTCTCTGTAAGCAATGGACATCTTATTGTAAGTTGCTGCTTTTACAAGGCTACTCTTTGTCATGAGTTTTTCTGTGGTGCTTATCATTGTGATATCTGTTCCCTAAATTACTAGAAAAGAGTTTACTTTCATGCAGGTGAGTCAGAGAAAAATAAATAAATAAATAAGCCCATTAGTTTTTGATGTCAAAATTAAGACATCCATGGCCAAATTTTTCAACTATGAAATTAAGCTTTAAGCATGGCATTGTACTTGATATGTTGAAAGTACAGACATCAGTAATTCCAATGACATGTATGAGAACTCTGATTTTCTGCAAATCAGAACTTACATTCTCCAAACATGCAAGGAGAAAATAAGTCATATATAGCAATCACACAAAAAGAACTGGGAATAAATGAAATTTCAAGTATCTTATCCCTTTGTAGTAGATGAAAAATAGTAACTATTTTATTTTGTAACAGCAGACAAACACTTTAATTTTGCAAATGTGCTTTTGGTCTTGGCAGCCCTTCCCATTATCTGAGAAGACTGAGCCTTTTAGACAGTCACTGCTCAAGCCTGATTCATTTCCAGAGCAGCTCCACTCAATGTTCTGAATGGAGAGTGAACTTCTGGAACCAGTACTATGTACTCAGGTAAGTGAGGGTTATCATAAAACACAGAAGAATAATGGATTGAAGTTCCACAGGAGTGGGCTGGCATGCCATTTTTAATGATAGTTTGCCTTTACAATGTTATTACACTAGGGTGTGTGGTTGCTGTTGGTGGTGTTTTTTTTGTTTGTTTGTTTGTTTTGTTTTGTTTTGTTTGTTTGATTGATTTTGTTTCTATTTTGTTTAGCATTAGTTTCTTTTAAACCTGGACAAATATGAAGAAAAATAGATAAGATCCCCTCATAAAAGCCCACACAGGCTTTACAGCATGGACGGAATCTTTGGTTACCTGGCACAAATTTTTGCTACCTGAAGTAACTGGAAGTGAATAGAATAACTGGGAGAAACAGAAGACTGTTAATAATATTGTATGTGAATCGGCCTTTGGACATGAATGAGAAACATGTTTTTTATTCAGCAAATATTTTTGAAATTTAATGACACAGTATAGTAACAATGTCTAATAAGTCTACAAGACCAGGTTGGATGGGGCTTTGAGCAACATGGTCTAGTGGGAGAGGTCCCTGCCCATGGCAGGGGGGTTGGAACTGGATGGTATTTAAGGTCCCTTCCAACCCAAACCATTCTGTGATTCTACGAAGTGTTAGATCTGTGTGGAGAACATTCATATTACCAAGCTTTGGGCAGTTATCCCAGTCACCAGGTTGCTCTCTAGTAAATGAAATAAGCTAGACCTATAGTTTGATTCAAAAATCTTATTCCTTGTCCTAGTGCAAGATCAACCTTTACTTGTTCCTTCCTGACAGAGTCTGATCCATCCTTATAAAACTCACAGTTCTGTGAAAACTTCACAACCACCCAAGACAACCCAACAGTTCACAATTCTTAGTGTTAAAAGGTTTTTCTAATTCTTACATATATTGTCATCACTCTAATTAAAGTGTTTTTTTTTTTTTCAGTCTGTTTTTAAGTAATCATTTTGGTCCTATCCACAGTGGACATAGGTGAATGGCTTTCTCAGAGAGTGACTAAGAAGAGAGTCTAACAACAGAGTTTAGACAGTGGCTTTGCAATTTGGTCTGCTCAGATCAACGGCCAGCTGTATGGATAGCCCTAATTCATGTTTAAACAGTTATATTTCCCTTTAGGATAGAGCTGGTGGCTTGTCATGGCAAGAATGAGCATAAACAGTTTTTTTCTCATCACTGCATATATAAAACCCATGGCCAACTGAAAAGTGAAGGGTAGAGGGAAGCAGAAAATGAAAGAAAAGCCTGTGGCACACAATACTTTAATTAATAATAGATTGCTGGAATCGGGAAATCAGGAGAAAAGCCAATATCCTCTACCTCATAATAAAAGTAGTTTTAAAAAGCTTTTAATGTTATTAAACTAACAGTTTCAAACCCTTTAAAATTATATTCCCCACTAGGCTGAAAATGTGAAATTCAGAGAAGTCTCTCTCAGTAGTGGACTGGCTGATGTGACAAACAGAGTGACTTTATTTTTTTTTTAATTCTCAAGTTATGATTTTAGTTGTTTTTTCTTTAATGGAAATCATGGCTAATGAGACACATATAGCCCTGGGAGAATTTACTCACTCAATTCAGCAGGAGCACCTTCTCATTTGACTGAAATACACTAACTTTGGTCAAAATGGTCTCAATACATACAGCAAAATTTGAAAACATTTCACAGATAATGGCATACTGGGACCACTAACTCACAGGGCTTTGAAAAAAATCTTGGTGGTCTTTTCCCTTCAGCAGAGGAGATACAAGGCCATGTCTTTGGTGGGGCTGAGCCCTATTTAAAAGGGCTAGGAAAGTCTAGGAAAGGAACAACAGCTGTTACCATCTAACTGTGACAGAAATGTAAAATATAAGCATCTCTAAGCTTCGTATGCCTAAATCAATAAAGGACTATTCTACCTTTAGTCTTATAAAAAAATAATATAAGAGATGTTTTGACTTCCAAAGCACTTGCACAAACCATAGTTTTCATGAATATTCGTATCTTACCCTTGTCAACAGTTCCTCCCACACTAAAAAGTTAACAATATATTTATTTTTATGATATTTTGTAATTCCAGCCTTTTCTTCACTTAGCTTTTCTTGTTGAAAATAAACAAACATCATCACCAACAAAACTAGATTATATTACTAGAGACGGCCTTCATTAAATTCAGGACTTGTTCTGATCTCATTCTTCCACGCAGTGGCTGTCCTGTATGTTATCTAGATTGTTAAATGGTGTCTTTAGACTATTGAACAGTCCAAATACTGCTGAAATTCATGAGGTTTGTCCATTATATTGTAAAGAGAGAAAAAAAAAAATCTTCATCTCTGTATTCCAAAAGTGTTTTTATACTCATAAAGTAACAATGATTTTTCCAAGATAACCTTTACCTTTGGTTGCTATTAAGAAAAACAAAACAAAACAAAACAAAACAAAACAAAACAAAACAAAAACATTTTACTAAATAAAGGACAAAAACATACATTCAAATAACAGCTGATGAATTCTCAGTTAAAAATGTTTTTATTTGTTCTCCTTAGATGATTGAGGAGAGTTTTATGTTACAGAAATATTTTTAAAAGTTTTCTCTTCCCACACTGGAACTGATTTATTGGCAACCAGTTAGCACTTCCAGATAAATCTCTAGTGTTCACAGCAATATTTCAGTATCATTTAATTTTTTAACTATTTAGTTTTATGTTCTCATAGAGTTGTAGAACTTAATTATTAAAAAAGCTATTTGTTCATTTTTTCCATCTTGCAGGTCAGCGCCAGGTTTGTCCTTATTTATAGTTTAAACTGCTTTGTTCAGGCTCTGTTTAAGCATTCCAAAGGATGGCTATCCTACCACTTTTTTTGGAAAACTTTCTACAGCTTTATAAACTTAATTATCAGGAAATCATATATATATATATATATCAGTGTAATTTTCCTATGCTACTTTTAAAACTGTTATTTTTAATTATAGTGTCCTGGACCAGTCTGCACAATTCAACATCCTGCCTCTCTTTTTAACACCTTTCAAAATTTTTTTCTTAATTTCCTGCCCCTAATAAGTGCTGTAAGTACTCCTTGGATGAAACCCCTTATTTTTGGCAGCAGACGCCCAGGTAATGCTTGGTACATCCTATTTATGGTCATCTGACAACTTTCAACGGCAGAGTTTTTTGTTTGCTTGTTGTTTGTTTGCTTTGTTTTGTTTTGTTTTAAGCTCTCGATGATATCATCTGATACTACATTGTAGTAATTGGATATAGATAGACAGATACAAAAAGTTCAGGTCTGCAGACTGCTTACCTACCAAAAGTGCTTTATCTGTTTAGTTGTGCTAAGGATGTGTATAGTTGTTCAATCAGACAACAAAAACTCTGCTATTAAAGCTGAGTTACTACTTTTCCCTACTCTTTCTCCCAGGATTTTTCTCTCTGAATGAACAAAACTGAACACCATGAAGAGGAGCTAATTACAATTTTGTTTCTTTTCATGATGTGTGTTCTTAATATTTTAAAGAACTGCTGTATAAAAACCATCAGCAGTGCTGCCACTGAGCAGCCAGGCAAGTGGGAGAAGTTTCCCATTGTGGAACTTCAGGCAGGACCATGAAGACATCATTTTTCTTCTCATCAGCAAAGCTGATGAGAAAAAGAGAGAGAGTCTGCCACTTTGTGAAAGATAATTTCTCTCACAAAGAGAAAGGCAGATTAAACTATCATCTCACCTTTAGAGATGGATATTGTAAGGTATATGTGAGATCAGGGGAAAACATCTTTCATAGCATCTCTACTCTTCTGTGTACCTCATAAGGCCAACACAATCTCATTCCTGATAACTTACCTTTGGCCAGTTTCAGTAGAAAACATAACTCTGTAAAACAACAGCAGTTAAATTATTGTATGAAATGTATTAATTTGAAAGACAGAACATCTGAAAGAAACGAACATCTCTAATGATCTCTCTGAAGATCTCTAGTGAGCTGGCAAATACAAATTTAAAAGGGAGGGGGAAAGGATGAACTCAGAAGTTCATGTGGTATAAATCATTTCTAAAAGAATCACGTTTCTATATGGACTTCCTAAGTCTAATTCCTCATACTTTAAAAGGTTTATCCATGTTCTCTGAGAAAAAAAGTACATTTTGTTCTGCTTTTCCTAAGGTCAAAATTATTTTTCTTGTCTTCCTGAGCTTTAAAATCCTCCAAGACAAATGGTGATACCTGCTCTTTTTTGTCTTGCAAATACTGTTTGTGCAAATAAGATAAATATGCCACCCATAAGCATAACTGGGGGAAAGACTTGCAATAACACTCCATAGATTATTCCATATTCATAAAACTGGGACTCTACCCAACACTTATCATGGTGTTTTTCCTATAAATCTCCAAATCCTCATGTGGATGATGACTGTATATATACAGTATTTGTATGGAAAAAATGAGCAAAAAAGTACTATAACAAGCTGGAAACAATTCCTCAATGTGCTGTTTCTTCCAATAACACTACTTGTCTACAGTGCATTGTGGCAAAGATTGCAGATTATGATTCCATTAAATGCTTGGCTTACTGGATAGTTTTAAAACAAGTAGTTCTCTGGGATTATAAAATAGCAGTACAAAATGGAGGCAATAATGGACATAAAGTTTCACTTGGTTAATCAAGTACTTGGCTACATGCTTTTTTGCCAGACAGCAAACATTCATTTATGAGGGTAGCTCAAGGGTAACTGCAGAGTTTGCAATGCATTTCTGCTGAGGAGATTAAGCATTCAGCAAGGATTTAGGTTTAGAGCCTCCAGGATACATGTGTGTCTGTACTCTGAATTACACATTTTGGCATCTTTGGTGTTCTTCAAGTACTCCAATTATCCAGGCCAGATCTAAATTTCTGCAGGTCTGCATATGTGAAGAGTTGTTTGAAGTTCCTGACACTCTCCTAGTGGAAGAGGAACTTGGTGCCAGGCTGCCCGGTCCCTACCTGGTTGTCTATTGTCCACTGAAGAGTGGATTTTTCTCAGTCTTTCCTGAAGAATTTGTTCCATTTATAGAAATCCCATTTCCTTGGGGAGATGGATTGAATTCAGGTTTCATACTACTAAGACACTCATTTTTCACAGATAGGGAAAGTTACCTTTCTGCATATCCAGCTACAAGAGAAGACAAAGACTCCCTGAAGGAAGATTCCCACCTCTATCCTCTCCATCCTTCCGGCAGCTCAGGAAACTCTGCTTGTTTCCCAAGACTGCTTCCTTGGGCACATAACTATAACAGAGCAATGACTAAAAATCTCAGACATCTAACCAGGGACTGAAACTTCTACAACATGCAATGCCTTTAAGAGGTGTTTCACTAAGCTGTTTCACTGCATCACCTAGGTATTTTAAAGACTTGTAATAATCTCCTTAACCCATTAAATTAAATAAATTAATTAAATAAATAAAAATAATAAAACCACTTTCAATATCTTTAAGAGTTCCAGCATCTGTGAAAGAGAGATGAGCAGCAGCATGCCACTTATATATTTAGCTTGAAATGCAGTCTCCAAGAATACTTTTAAGAAAGATCAGTGGAGACACCCTTCACAGCTCACTGTGTGGATCACAGCATTGCCTGACATTTGCCATCAGACTCAGATTCATAAATTCCTTTGGTAAAAAGGGTGGTAGTGTCTGCGCTTGTCACTTTTTTTCTGCTTTTGCCAGTCCTTTTGTCAAATCCTTTATTATCAAGGGCAAATTTTAACCCTATTACATTTACTGACTGAACTCTTACAGCTCCAGAGCAGTGGACAAAAACTTTACTTGCTCAGGGTCAGCAGAGGTGAACAAGCAAGCATGTTGCAAAAGGCAACACCATGCTGTTTCCTCTTCCTCTAAATCCAAGACATAAAATCAAATAGTCATGTTTTTTAGTCATTTTATATTTCTTGAAGCAACAAACAACTTGCAGAGCACCTAAACTGGCTAGAATCACAAATGAGGGAGTATTGCTCTTTTGAGATTAAGAGACAGACTTTCCTGACCATGGAAAGGTAGTACGTGAATTAGCTCTCAAGAAGTACACAGCTGGCTGCTTTTTGCTCCCTCATTTGTGTGGAAAAATAAGTCCAGATTTTATGTCTGAACATGTACTGTTGTAACTGCATTGAATTCCACATAGCTTATGCTTCCAAATTAAAAGAAAAACAAAATAGGTTCCTGATTCTATGATTCCTGCCAGAGTCATGCATTGATACTCCAAGTCCACCCCATTTCTGGGAGGGGCAGTTGGGGTCTACTCTTGGAATATATATCTTGTAAGCATTTAAATGAATGATTAGCCAGAAATGGCATCTTCAAAAGTGGGTGCTTACAGCATTACACTGTGAAATACGAATTTGGATATCTGTAATGCTGTTATACAAAAGTTCAAAATATACCTTTCATCCATTTTTTCCATTTCATCTAATTTTACTCTGCTTAATTCTTAAGAATTTGTGAGTCATTAATGTTTTGTTTGTTCTATAGTAAATGGAAGACTTTGATAAAAAACAGTTCTCTCTCTGTGGGTGTTGCTCAACTGTTTGCTCTCCTAGTACTTAGCACTATCAAATAACACTACCAGTCCAAAAGGCTCACATAGAGTACTAATAGATAATAGAGTAATAATACATAAGTTTGTCTTTCAAACTTATGTATTTTCAAACTTTTCATTTTCAAAAATGAGTATGACATTTTTAAGCAATGGAAGTTGGCAGACAAAATATATTTTGAATGAAGACAAATATATTTTGAGAAGACAAAAACTGAATGACTTTACATGTTACCTTAGGAATCAAATTCTTAGAAAGGATTATAATTATCTAAATGATGTTTGAACTATAATAATAGTAGAACTATAATAATAGTTCAAGTATAGTAGAACTATAATAATAGTTCAAACATCATTTAGAAGAAAATAAAAGTCAATATGTGATATGGACTATCTGCTTGCTTGCCACACAATGCATCTCCTTGGTCTTTTATTTTTTACAAGGTGATGCTTTCCTCTCTACAGGAAACTATATTCATACATTCCATATATGTATAAATTTATAAAAAATATGTATTAAAATGTATAAATATGTAAAAGAGTCATGACTATGAGATTATTATTATTATTATTATTATTATTATTATTATTATTATTATTATTATTATTATTATTATTAGGTCATGTGTTATAAAGTTGTGACATGGATTTAGTTCACTTGCATAGGAAATGAATATTCCTCCCATGCTTCTCCATAGTTTCTAGGAGACAAACCTATAAGCCTTAGAAACAAAAAGGACTCAATCTCTCTTGCAGAAGGCTGGCAAATCTTACCACCACCCAGACCAGACTATTCCAAGACAGGACCTTCTTTGTTTGTCTTCATGTGAGGGTGTCTATGGTGAGCTTTGTGATCACCACAGAGGCTAGAGACTTCTCAGCTGTATAGTGATGCACAATGCAACACCCAAACTGTCTGTCCAAAAGATAACTCATGCAACATAACATTTGAACAGGACTTCACCGTGATTAATTTGCAGTGCTTTTGTCAATGTAGATTCACCAGTTTGGGCAGCAGTGATAGTGGAAGTAGCCTTTCTACACTTTATTCCCTAGCCCTGCAAGTCCTTCTTATCCTTGCACTGCATAGACAACAGCAGATCAGATAACTGCTGAGTTTAAAAATAAATAAAAAGAGGTAATTACCCAAGTAGCCATCAAATTTACAGTTCAGCAGAGCTCCACACAGAGTGTCCAAGTGCATTTCTCCATGGCTGCCATAATCAAACTACTAAACGTGGCTATGAGAAACCAAACCAAGTCCTTGTCTGTGTGTGTGTGTGTGCGATTGTGTACACCCCAAAGATTAGAAATTCAATTTAAGCAACCAGGTGCTTTAAAGTTTTCAGTGGAACACCAAAAGAGAAATCCTGATAATTTCAAATGGAAAACAATGCAGCTTTTTAAAAGCTGGATGCTGGGGGTGGGTGGGAAGTTGTTTATGGCGGTGGGTTTTCTCCTAAAAGTTGTTAAATATCCTTATGGAGAGAAATTTCTCACTTTTTATTTTTTGACTAAAAAATAATTCATCAGCTACTCTTTACTGCACAGAAAATTGAGTCTTATTTGGACCAGTTTATTTTCTGTTGTTGAGAGAAAAGGCTATCATTTTACTTGTCAGAAGAAAGCTATAACTAGATGAGTAAAATGTGTGGAGGAAAAAGCAGCTTAAATACTAGCATGCTGATGAAATGATATCATCAGGATGAAATGATTATGTGGTCTCATTGAATAGGTGCGCACCCAGCCACTATGACTCTTGCCATTTCCTTAAATTGACCCAAAAGGCTCACATTGTTATGTCTGTGCTAATCGACATGATCCTCCCTTGCATGCTGACTTTGCAAGGACAGCTGAGTTTCTGCAATCAGTTCAAATGCTTCTTTTGAAAATGCGGTTATTCAATACATGATTTTTAATGAGGTATTACTATAAGGGCTGTACTGTGTAGTCCCCCTAAGGATAAACTTACTCCAGATGAAAAGAATCATCTGTTTTAAAATGGTTAAAGTCAAACTTTTTCATGATTTACTTTCAGCTCAGTATAACAGGAGATAAGATACTTGCCCCTTTCAAAACAAGGCCTAAGTCCACAGTCTGCACCATCTGATTGAAAGGGTTACATGTAGCTGAAAAATATGCATTTGTGAACTGTACGTAGAAATTCCAGAAAGGTATCCTGAACATTAGAACAGAAAATTTGGAGACACCTCAACCAGTCAAGTCCGTAAAAATCTTGGTGCTAATTAATACCATATTTATCAAACTCTCTAATGTCTGAAAAATTGGAATGAAAATTTTAAGGGCAAGAACTTCCTTACAAGATTTCTCCTCAAAAATATCAAACAAAATATTCTCCATCATAATGGTGTTATGATGTGCCTGTTTTTCTTGTAAAGCAGAACTGAGAATGTCAATCAAATGAAAAATAATATTCAAGGGGAAAATAACCCTCTCATCCAACCTGGATATAATGACTCACAGAATCACAGGATAGTTGAGAATGGCAGGGACCTCTGGAGATCATCTGGTCCAACCCTCCTGCTCAAGTAGGGATAACTAAAGCAGGTTGCTCAAGACAATGTCTGGGGAGAACATCTTTTAAATTTTAGATGAAAAATGAAGCAGAGCTATTCCTTCATCACCTGAACTTACAGAAAACGTCTGACATTAACACAGAGCAGCTTCCTCTTTTTGTGCTTTTCTGCTCCTAAACTTCTTTCAGAAAGATTCAGAACTGAGATAGTTTCCTCCACTATATGTTTCTTTCTCTTATATCGAGTGTACTGAAGTGTACTCTGAAACCAACAACATAATTCTCATCCTTTTTTATTGGTTCCCATACCATCAATCCCTGGAATATGTTTCAAATGTTACCATTTCTTCGACTGTTCTCCTGCTACAGAACAGCTAAATACTTCTACAGACAGAAGATTTATATCTCTTAAAGAATGCAGTGTCCAAGCAGCTCAATTATTTTCTTACACGTGTTTGGCAGAAAGGGTTTGCATTGTATTTGAAAGGTAATGACTAGTGTATAATCCAAAACTTTCCCTTGTCTCTGAAAAAAAACACCAACATACATAGTGCATTGGAAAGATATAGCTTGACTTTCTTTCCTTCAGGAAAACTGCATTTGATTTGATTATGAAAGTTTTTCAGAGGTGGGAAAATTAAAAGCATTGTTTCAGCCTGCATTTATATGACCAGAGTTCCTGCCTCACATGTTTAAATAATTCTAAAAGAACTCAATCATTATCTGAATTAAAAATCTGTAAAGATGGTTATTTCCCAACATTTTATAATCCATTACTTTTGTATGCCCACTGAAAAGATGGGCATTTTTTCCTAAAGCGATGCAACTGCTTTAGGAAAGGTCACTACAGCATTTTCTACTTGCTTTCAGCAATGCTTTTAACACAGCTGTTCTTGCTATATCTAATATGTTTAGTTACAGTAGTCATGAAAACCTCAAAATGGGTATAAGGTTTTGCAGCTTCAGCAAGTTACAAGTCTAGCAGTCTCTGGGAATGATGAGCTATAACTAAGCCATCTACTTAATCTTTATGATAGTACACATAGCTGCTGGAGTCTAACATCAGAAAATTCTTTTGCTGGGTCAAACATAACTATTTTTATTAATATTTTTAAAACCAAAGAAACTGTATAGCACATTGCAAGTTTGGTACTGCTTTAATAATGCTAGATGATGGAATATTTTGCTTCACTTAAATGCCTATGATGAAAATCCGCATTTCCTAATGGGACCTTTGCCTAAGTAAGCCAGATCAGGTTCAGAATTAATATTTCTTTCTTTCTTGTAATTTCCAGTGCCCCATAGAAGTCAAAGCAGATATATGAGCACAAAAAGAAAACTTTTAATGGGGATTATCAACCAATTTAATCTATTCTGACTTAATATTCATCTCAATATCCAACTCTGATTAAAAGTTTTCAGGAATTTTAAATTGAGAAAATTTTAAAATCTCTCTAAAATTGAGATTTTTTAATAAAGCAAGATCCAGAGCTCAGCCCCAGCACTAATTACATCATACAACTGGCTTTTGCATATCTTAAGGAAAACAGAAAGAGAGCAAGAGAAAAAAAATTCATGTACAGAGATTTACTGAAAGGTATGCTTTTAAAGTTTCATTTCATTAGAACACTTTTGCAAAGTATTTAGTTTTGTGATTATCTCTTTCCTCTATCTTTATAGACAAAAGAAGTAATAAAATGAAAAGGATACAATAAGGAAATCCAATTATCTCATGACTTTGTAACATTTGCTTCAAAAATAAGTACATTTACCCAACTCTAATGGACTGTCAGGTAAAATCTGAAAATTCTGGATCAACAAACCTACCAGTCCACCTAGGAAGAAATGGAAATCAAATGGGAATAATTCAGGTCAGTACAGAAAACCTTCCTTTTCCTTTGGAACAATATATCCCAAGAAAACTGATGTTTGGCAATACATCTTTTTGAAGAGATATTTAAATTCAGAAAATGAATTAGAGCAGAATTAGAGGTAGTCCATGAAAGCTTAAAAACTGACTTCATGCTACAAGCTCAAGTGTGAATATGAGGCCTGTCAGAAGAAAGGTAAATTGCCTCACATTTATAATAAGGTGAAAAAAAAATTGTAACATAATTGTAAGTAATGTTTTGCTGTGTCTAGACCCACCCTTCCACCATTTCTTTTCTATATGCCACACATATTTTACTTAAACAAACGGAGTCTAGACCCATCTTTAAAATGCTGTGTTTGGGAAAGTCCCACTTAACAAATCCAAACCTGAGAGGCATTTCTCTGTTTTAGGAGCTAAGGCTTGAAAGCACTGGCCTTTTAACCCAGTCTCTCAATACACATAGGACATGCTCCTCATGTTTCTTCATGCAATAAACAAAGTTCTTAGCACTTGTAGTATCTAGAAAGTGGGAAAAAATTTGAAAAAGACTAAATTATTTTTAACGTATACATTTAGATAAGCAGGTGTTAATATGAAATATTTAACAGCAACGTCCTCTAAATGATTTTCTTTTAAAGTAATTCCTGATTATATAATCAACTTAAAATTTAGCATAAATCTGAAGCCCTATGTGTTCAGTGTAACAATTTGCTAAAAAATGAGTCTGAAAGGAAACTAAGAAGCAATGCTTAAGTCAGTTCATTATTTCAGAATCACAAGACTTCTCCAAACATTCTGGATATATAATGAAACAGAACCAGGAAAGCATGGGATTATATTTAAGAGAGGGACCTTAAAATAAAATTCAGCTGTATGTAACTGAACACAAGACGGCTTCCAGTGCCTCTTATTGAAACCAAATTAGCTTTTCCTTTCTTGGCTTCAGAATAACACGTGTGAGTCCCTCTAGTTAATACATTTAGGTTGTGTTCCTCAGAGGATCAGAGACAAATTCCAATGGAACTCACCTGTCTTCTAGGCAGTATCTTACTTTAATTATGATCTGATTCAAAAGCATATCCGAGTAACGTATCTTGGCAAAACAAAGATGTTTTACTCACTACGAAGGACTGTAAAACCTCCTGACACTCAAAAAATGTACTTGTATCAGGAGATGAAAGGTTGGAAGTGTGAGAGTTGGAGTAAAGTCAGTCATACTTTCCACTGAGTTTCTGATGATTCTCATTTGGACACATTCCACTTTTCCTTAATAATATGGGACAATAATATGGAATACCCCTCTTTTCTTCATGAATGGCCAGTTGGTAACTTAGAAAGGCCAAAGAAACCTGGTCATGCATAATCTCTGCCTCTTCCCCTGAAAAGGTTAGGAAGAAAATGAGAACTATGAAGACTGTCCAGACTAATCTTTCTGGGGCAGCTAAAAGCATCCTTGAACCTGTTCTACCCTATTCTGGATGCCAACTGGACTCAAAATGCCACTCAGTAGATGACAATACCAACAGCAACAGCTATTTGTACTTCACTCTGCACTGGAACCTTTGATGCAGGAAAATTAGAAGAGATGACACAGATCTGGTTAGCCCTCATGACTTGAATTTAACACTTTTTGGTCGATGGAGTGATGGATAAGGGTCAGAGTGAACCAGAGAAAGAGACCAAATATTTGTTACTTTACAGTGTATAGTATTGCCTGGAACTTAGTACTCAAGAGCCTGCATTTGAAATCTGCTCTTGCTTTTCCATCAGTTCAAAAGGACTTTACAGTTCTCAGCTATAAGAATGAAAATACAGGACTGGAATCTGAGGCTGTGTCTTGCCAGTACTGACATTCAGTAAGCTGACTAGATGTGTCCTCATAGAAATACACATAAAATGATATGTATATGCACTCTTCTGTATGTGTATATAAGTGAAAAAATAATCTGTTCTTTTCCATGTAGATTACAATATTTATAGATTTTACAATATTTATAGATTTTAAAATTGTGCTCTGGAAGAACTCTTCAGCATTTTTTCTTGCTAATAGCAGTTCTCTAAATATCTTGCTCTTGAGAAATTATTAAGGACTGTTATTCTAACATGCATTGAGACTGAATTGGTTTAAAAGGTTCTGCTGTAAACACTTATCAAATTAATGATAGAAGCTACTGCAAAATTGGCCGTGTAAAGCCTCAGCAAATTCAAAACAACAATGAAACAAAACAAAAAAGTGGTTTTTACCTTGATATTAACTTGATTATTCTACATAACTCATGATATGCTCACATAAAACACAGTGAACAATCTTAAAATGCATTATTTTTGCTTTATATGAGAGAACAGTGTGATCTTGGACAATGCAATAGGTATAAAAACATTTAACTTACAACAGATAAGTTTCTGACAATTTGTGCTTGTTGAGGAATCCAGCAAAATAAGGATGGCACCCAAATGTATGTTTGCAGGCTATGTCATTTTCAATTTATTAACAAGCAGGAAGCACAAGAAGCAGGATTATATGTTCTCCTTCCCCAGCCTCTTTCAGGAAGGCAAACGCCCAAAAAGGTTGGAAAAGTTCCAGAAGAGGAGTTGAGTTTTGTGTCTCTCTGAATTTGGGATAAAGCAACTGGCACGGCTTTGTGCCAAAAAGGTGTTGGCTGCCATCACGGCTGTACCCAATGTGGGTTTAAAAGAACAGGAAAATGTTTCTACTTATTTTTAGTTGTTTTGATACTCTTTCTTCTTTTGAATAAATTCTTATAAAAACGTTTATCTTGTCATTGTGTGTAAATTATGTAGTATATTTTCAGTATTAGAGGGTTATGTCCACCCTACTGTGGGTTATATATCAAGATTCCTGCAGCTGTTCTGAAAAGTATTTTACTCTGAAGATACTCCAAAGTTCTGGTTGACTTGAATTTGGAATAAGGATTTTGCCATTATATGCTTTATGAGAGGGAGACTGGTAAATGTCTGGACTTTGGAACGGACTTTGTGATATTTGGACTGCATATACACATCATGTGGTGAATTAGCATGTGGTGTTCTTATGCAAACAATAAAAACAAAACAAAGAAAGAATTAAAAGAGCATTTGAGAAAATGAGTTTCAGCATATGACTAAAACAATCCCATAATAGCAACAACTTTGTGGTAAAGGTACATACTTGCCAAAAATATCTGCTAGCGTAGAAGCCTAGTATTCAAAACTCTGAGTTTAGCAGTAGTGCAGATGCCGTTACTTAGTTAATATCCTGTATCACAGAGAAAATAAATGCAGTGTGAATATTATGCTTCAGAGCAAAATGCATAAGGCAGATCCAGGGGGGCAAAATCCTATTCCCACTTTCAGTAGAATGCATCATTTCATATGACTTCAGATTTACACTAATCTACATAGGGAAAAATTGGCCCTGATTTTACCTTTTTACCTAAAGACAATATATATATATATATATAATGTTATCAATCATAAAATAAAAATGATGGACATTATGAGAAGTTCACCTAGGCAGTTTCTTATCTCAATCAATAATTTGCCTTCAGTAACTGCAAAGTCCAGTCTGCTGAACCCCTAAGAAAATGTCTAAAGACAGTGACAAAAAGTGATTCTTATTACTGGAGTCAAGACACGTTACTCCACATTTTTACACTGATCTCTTGAATGTTAATAACTTCTGTTGTTAACCTCAGTTGAACTAAGTTTTGGATCCTACTGCAGGACAGATAAACAGAGAAAGTAGCTAGCCTGTCTAAATAATAACAGAGGGCATAATATGGTAAAGTTATTGTCTGCAATTTTTAGTACTTGGCTTCTTTTCAAATCAAAAGGCTTCAGTTCTTAGAACCACTTATGTTGGAGACTACATTTGTTCTTCTTGGACTTTGTCTAAAAGAGGGGTTTTCCCCAATGCACTTGGTCAAATCTACTACTTATGCACTGTAAAAGTATAGTGTTTCACTCAAAAAAAATAAAAATAAAATAAAATTGAATTTCACTAAGGATGAATTATTTATTTCTCTTACATATTTCTGCAACTAGTACTGATCAACTACAAATATTCACTGAGATCTTTAAAAAATGTGTATTTCAGCTTCGTTTTTCCTAAGTTAATAATAATAATTAAAAAAAAAAAAAAAAGTTTATCATCAGGAATATGGATATAAGTAATTTAAGCACACTTTAGAAAGTGTTTACTGAGAAGCATGTTTACATCTATCTTCTACAAGCTTCCAGCTAAGAATTATTATATATGCTCAATCAGTACAAAGAAACATAGCATGCAAGCTAACTGGCTGATTACAGACTGTAACATTTCAAATGGCAATCAGCAAGGACAGCCCATCAATCAGCTCAAAAACAAGACTCACAAAGAATATTAAACAAACAATTCTGAACGGCAAACTTGAAGAAGCTGAATTATTCATCAACAATTTGTGGTAAATAAGGAATTTTTTATGAATTATCTGCTCAAAAAAAGTTTTACACTACTGCAGGCTGAAAGAAAATATTTAAATAACATACATTTGCTGTTTAACAGAAACACAAGTAAAATGGATGTCTAATAATATTTCAGAGATACTAGAAAATGTGATCAATCAACATGCCAGATAGTCTCATAGGCAAGTGCAACAAAGTGCAATTTCTTATTAGAGAAACAAAAAAAGACACCTGAATCTGAAAAATAATAAAACAGCATCGAATGATTTTTAGTTGCTTACGATGTTCTGTTGTCATGCTCTTCTACTCAAGGGATATATTACAATGTATATGAGCCAATAATTCTAGCACATGTTTGAATAATAGATTTCTATGACCTAATAAGTATTATTTAAGCTGTTTTTGGCAATTCTCCATGGATTTGGTGTTGGATTTTTTTCTTTTCTTAATAATAAGGAATACATTCAAACAAGGGCTCACACACAAAATTGGAACAGGGTTTTCAAACCCTAGCATTTAAAAACAACTTATTTGCAAGATTTAAAAAAGGTTAATAAAACTTCAGGTTGACTCATTTCCATTATTTCATTATGTCTGGAAAAATGTATTTACAGCTTTCAGTCAATGTTTCAAATCTATCAGCAAGCAACTGTTTTTGTTGTTGTTGTTTTTTAAATCATATGTAGAAAAACAAGTATTAAGGTAATACAATTGCCGAGAGCTACAGAAGTCTATCATAGCAGCAGTTACATGATTGTGTGCAATGGGTGGGTAGAACTACATTTTATTTGCCTGGTACTGAAATGTGAATCTTCAGAATTAATTTCTCTATGGGCTTCATACATGCTTGAGTAAAACTAGAGTAAAAAACACACAAAGAAGTGTACATTTTCAAAAAGATTTAGGAATTCTGGAAAAAAAAATAAAATAAAATAAAAAATTTACTTTCCTCTTAATCACTAACCTCCTGCGATGTTTCTGTTATTGGATTTCCACAATTAATGAGGTAGGGAGAATCTTGCTTCTTGCATGATGAAAATATGAGAAACACCTTCCACTCCAATTTAATCTTTAATTACAAATTTCTGAAGCACAACTTGATTGCATCTTATAAGCCCAGTCTTACACTAAAATTATTAGTGGGGAGGGGAAAAAGAATTAAAAACTCTGGAAACAGACAATAAATTTGATACAGGAATTCAGAAATATTCACATGCCTGCTGACCCGCTTGCATTCTGAACAGCTCTCATAGAAAATGTTTTAATTCATTGCTTTACATCCTCAAGAATGTTCTCCTCTAACAGTTCATGTCTCTGGTGTAGATTAGTTATGGACCTTTCATGCTGATGAGGTAATCGCCTAAATGTACTATACACCATAGGATATCCTCCTCCTCTATTTCATGTTCTGACATTGTTAAAGGTTAGCAAAGCGTTTCATCTGGTGCTAGACCCTGTTTAAATCAGAAATTACAAGAACAGACCGTTACTTATTTATTTATTTAGGGGGGGAATAGTTCAAGAAACCTAGGTGAAAAAGGACTGCAAGAATATCTTCTAATTAAAAGTACAGTTATAGTTTTACTCAAAATTTGATATTAACCTGTAAAGTTTTATTTCCAATACAGTGATTGGTAACACATTGGTACTGATATAGTAAGATGAGATCCACAGTATAACTACTAAGAAATTTACTCGCAGAAAAAGTAGAGTTCACATCAAACAGCTAGAACATAAAAATAATTTATGTTGAATGCAAAAATTACTGCTTTAAACACATGACTTTTATTAAAAGTATACTTCCTGTGTAACAGAGGCATGTAAAAATTAAATTAACTCAGAAATAAAGATATTTTGTTACACAAATTATGTCTCAAACATAGCCCGCATTTCTTTTCAAGAGGGACGCAGACAGGGATTTAACTTACTAAGCTCTAAAAATATTATATGTAAGCTTTTTAACAACATTGTAATTTTACATGGACTTTGCAAGAAAAAAACTTGAAAAAACTTTGTATTTCAAATGTGTCCCTTTACTATTTAGAGTATTCTGCCTGTTTTCATGATAATTTCAAGTCATTTTTTAACAAACTGATATTGTTAAAATTTCTACAATTCCAATTGTCGTATAGCTTTAAACATTCAGCTTCTAATTTTTAAGTTTTTCTCAAAAAACTCAGCACATATTCATCAGAGAAAAAGATAAAGAACAATAAATGAAATGTTTTTCAATCAATAATTAACTCAGTAAAGAAAAAAAAAAATAGTCTTGGCTCATGTCTATGTTAGAGCTGGTGCTTCTTTCTTTTTTTTTTTTTGCTAACAAGGAGAAAGAACTTTTTTGAGAGAAACAAAACATTTCCCAGCTTCTAAGAAAAAGCAACAGCATTGCTAACAAAGGTTCACCTTGTCAGTTGTTTCCCAAAACATTAAGTATGCTAACGTGGAGAATTTGCTTCACTATTTACACTAGTAAAGCATGTCACCCACTGGTACTATTGCTTACATTCCAGCATTGCTTACGTTCCTCTGCAATACTGCAAGGGGGAAAATTAAAAATCAGCATTAAAAACAACCAGCACACAAGATCTTTTAAATTGTGTCCTCAGGCATCCCCTTTTTTCCCCTCCACTTTTTTCTTCTTGCCTTCCTTCTCCTCTTCTCTTTTTAATATTTAAGTTAGGGGGTTGTAAGAGAGTAGTAGAACATACTGGATTGAAATTCTGCTTAGTCTTCAAAAATAAAATAATACGGGCATTTTATGGAAACTGGAAGACTTTTCTGGGACATGAATAGTAATTGGATTTTCATGCTTGAACGAAGGAAGAAGATATCAAATACTTAGAAAAAAATATTTAAGTTATCTATCAGGACCTATAGTTAGAAATAAATAAATAAATAAATAAAAGATCTAATATAAATCACCTCTATTCTCCACTCAAATAAAACTTTGATATATTAAATTGATGGATTATTCAGAGAATAAAACAGCTCCAAGTAGTCTAAGTTTCACAAGGAGCTTTTTACAATAGATAGGATCTATGGTTTCTAAATTAAAAAAAAAAAATAAAAAATCCAAATTTCTTAAAAGTTGTATATATTTCAGTATGTTCAGAAAAGGTCTTCAGAGAGCAGAACAGCAAATATTTTAAAATATAGGTAGCAAAATAAAATATATTATTGGTAAATCACCAAATTTCTAAGACATCATTTTAAATATATGTGGCCTTCTGCTTCATTGGGAACTTCACACACACATACACACACACGCACACACACACACACAAAAAAAAAGCCATTAGAAGAGTTTTCTTTAGAATAATGAAGTATCTAGCTTATCCCAACCTCCTCCCTTGCGAGTGGATGTGGGCAAGCAAGAAGTAGGAAAAAACATGTTAGCAGAAATATCCAAGGCACAATTCAGGTCAACACACGGATGTTTGTTTTGGAGAAGTTCATTGTAATTAAGCATCCTTTCTACCCAAATAAAGATGATTTGGAAAGGTGTTTTCTTTCTATTTCCAGGAAAACTTTACAAAAGACGCTAGGTTCATAAAAATAATATGCCAAAGGAAAACTGCTGTGCTTTCATTCATCCTGTGTTTTTAATATTACCTATTCTTCCAACTCTTGGTTATAACTGCATTGCCAGATAGCTGTTTAGCAAATAAGAAAAATACTACATAAGGTATTGTTGTGAGAATTATAACAATCAATTTCATTGTGTTTGTAGGTACAAAATTACAGTACAAGTAATGCTTTCTTAAGCCAATAAACTATCCCTTGCTTTGTTGAAACTAAACTTCAAAAGTTGCAGTCAACAAGATGCCATTAAACCCTCGCTCCTATATCCACAACCTAAAAATATTTGTGTCTATGCCCCATACATATATAAGTATTAAAGTCAACAGGGCACAGCTTTCTTTTTCAGAAAGCTGGTGTTAGGGCTACTAGTTCCTGTGTTTGGTTCCTCCCTGAACACTTACTTTTTTGGGGAACATTTTGTATTTGGATTTTACTTGAAATTTAGGATAAGTAAAGCAAACAAAATAAAATATACTAATGTTAATAAAAACACAGAAAAGCTACAGGTAAGAAATAGGTTTTAAAAATAAATAAATAAATAAATTATCCAGGTTAGACCTACTGTAGAATTATGTGGAAAGGCACCAAGGTCTTTCCAGTACTGATGTCCAAAGAAATTCCCTTAGATGTTATGGATACAGCAGTAAATCTCCCAAGATCCGGATATTTGCCCAGAGCAGCTCCTTACACAGCACACCATATCTAGCAGGAGAGCACACTCCTCAGGGCTATGACAGGTGTGACCAGGGGAAGTCACACATTTCAGCTTGATGGTGAGATTATTCTCTTGCACATGTATCTTCCAGAATTTTGGGAAATTCATTTGCAAAGCATTATATATATTTAAAACAATACTAGTGATAGGGTTAAGACTTTTTACCTTTTTTTTTTTCTCTCTTCATATTTGGAACCATTCCTAGCCAACTGTTCCATCTCTCTTTCTCATTTTATAAACTTCAGTCAAACAGAGGAAAAGAAAGCTTCACCTGGCTGTTGATGGCTCTTTTAAAGCTCTTTCCTTAAATTCTCTTGAACTCAGTATACATTTCAAAGCCAACAAACTGCTGAAGGATTCTTGTACTAACTACAGTACCTATTCATCAAGTTAACCATCTTTGGTAACTTTCCCTTTCTTTCTTCTAAAAAAAAAAGAAACATGAGCAGTGGTGAAATAGGGATTCTCATTCTGAATATCCGCAGACATTTATATATACACTAATCTACGTAAAACATTTATAGATGAACAACCTATTGCTCATCAATAGTATTCAAACACTTAAATGGGAAATGCATTTTTGCCCAAATTCCTATAAATAATGGGAATGTGCCTTCAAATAAAATTGATAGCTATTTTATTAACTTGGCATTTTTAAATGCTGTAGCTGCCCTAATATAACACATCATTATGTTCTCCATTCTTATCAAGAAAAGGAAAACAATAAAGAAAATCAAGGTGAATTTCTGAAAATCATTTAAGTTAATTTTGATGTACTGTCATATATTTTTCAAAATTTTATTCATTATGGAAGAGTTTATGTTAAAGTTCTTAAAGCATGCAAGATGAATTTCTTTTGTCCACTTCTGATTTGAATTTTCAATGTTTATTCAAATGATTTTGTGGAAAAACCTTCATAAAAAGGCAACAGGAAAAGTATTGTCAAAATTAATTACCGTGTGGAACTCCAATGACAACTTAGGAAGATAACCCATATCCCAGAAAAACTTAGTTAAGCTGAAGTTAAGGTTGAACAGACATAGCATTAACTTTATTGGAAAAAGTTTTAGAAGAGCACTGTTACTTAGACTACACGCAGAACACTGGCACCCTTCCCCAAACCCAAACCCTTTAAATTTGGAGAACATGTTAACCCACAAGTAAGCTTCAACCTGAAAAAATAAACTAGGAAAAAACAAATACTGGAAGATAGAAAGTGCAGTTAACGTTGGACAGGCAATTGTTTACTATGCCATGTGCCACCTTTCCTTTTTCCCTAACTGCTCCCCTCTCTTTTTTTAAATTAGGGTCTTTAATTTTTAGTTGCTATCCAACCTTCAGAAACTAATAAAATTTAAACAGTTCATAGATTTTGGAAACAACATTGTACACACAATTTTCTCTAAAGAGTAAAAAAGGAATAAAGAACATAGGTGTGTTTAAATAATCCATCATCAGTATGTAAACTTCAGCTTTTATCCTGAGTACCCTCAAACAGCTGGGACTAAAGGCTTCCTTGTAGTAATGTTTCTGCTTAGCTTATGCAATAAAATTTCAAAAACTGGTTTACACGTTATGTAAATGTTTTCCTTGACCTGGTTTATTTATAAAACTTGCTCAAATCTCACTATAACTGATTTCAGTTATATAACCTAATCTGTGTGTACTTACCTGATGAAGTTAAACAGATTAAAAATACACATTAGGCTGTCAACTTTAAAGATTAGTACAAATACAGTTAGACCGATTTAAACCTGATGTAAGGAGTTAAATGTGGCTAATCCAGCTGTATTCCTTATTACATTTATTTGGAAGTGTTTCCCCTTTATGATTTTTTATTCAGGATCTGTTCAGTTGCCAAAATACGTATCTTTCTGTGCCTTCTGCACACATGAAACAAAATATGAGTCTGTTCCTGCAGAAGTTGAAAGAGCTTGACCTGTGCAGTGCTAGGAGGCTATGAGCAAGCCATTCCTGTAGGAAGTGCCCCTGGTTTACATTAACCACTTCAATCACAACAGCACTTACCTTGTAGTAAGGCTGTTGTCTACATTTCCTTTGTAAACCAGATGTAATTTTCAGAATGTCTTGGTGGCCTTACCTGTATTCTTCTACACTCTGCCTATTTGCCATCCACTGAAACTATCCCTGCAGGAAAGACCCTCTCAGTAAGAAACCTGATCTTACAGATATCAAATGACCTGAACAGGTCTTTCAGCTGTTTGCTCAGGATAACATTAATATCCCAGTCCACAGCAGAATATTTTGTACCAAAACCTGTGTGAATTTGAAGAGTGTGGACTGCAAAGAAAACGTTGTATCCTCGCCATTGTTAACCAAATAGCAACTGAATGAATTCCAACTGACCAAATACACAGAATTGAGAGCTGTCAGGTGAAAAAGCTCCTCATTGTCTTCCTCAAAGTTACTGTTTTGTATTTAGTGCAACAAAAATGCTAGCAGGATCTTTTCACCCTAGATCTAAAACTACTCAGTCTGAAAGTCTGAGACAGTGTGAAGAACTTAAACTTGGCATAAAGTTTACAGCTGTGGAAAAAGGGGTTTTGTTTTACTGTAATCAGCATTTTTACGTGAAATACCAGTCACACCTTCTAAATATATACTTATAATCATGTCACCTCAAAAAACTATGTATTTAGTAGTTATGATGGCCTATCATTAGTTGTTCCAAGGTGATGAAAGGCTAATAGAAGGTTAACTGAATCAGCAACTCAACCAATACTAGCTATATGTTTAAATTTAAGGTTGCTATATGTATAATGTCCTGTAAATACTTCCTGCATTAAACTGCCTATAAAACATGCCAGCTTCTAAAATGAAGCTGCTGTACAAATAACTATAGACCTGTAACTGAGTCAGAAAATTATCTAATGCTGCAACATTGAGCTTTGAGAATAATCTTCAAGATCCATTAAAGCCTTACATATATTTTACCTTCTCAGTACAAATCACCCTTTTCTGAGGTAAAAGAATTATTTATTTATTTAACTTTAATTGCCCTGCATGTGTCAGCAGTGCAGGATTGGTAGTCTTCAAAAAAATATCAGGAAACATCATAAATATATTTTTAGTAAGGATAAACACTTTATCTTAATGGGATGTTACTGCAAGGGAGAAAAAGACAATTTTTGCTCTATCCCCACCTTATGGCTAGAAAATGAATTTTCCTATTACAGTACACATTTCTGTCTTGGGTTTATGTACCCTTTATTTTATCTTTATAGCCAAAGAATACTTACTATTTGTATTTTGCAACTTAATATTGGCAACCATGCACTCCTCTGTTTATAACAGTAATTATGGTCCAAGGCATGTGTGCTCTCCAGCACCTGTGATTTCCTGAATCAAAACAGCAGACGATGTTCCAACATAAGTTTGTGTTCAAATGGCAAGGTGATTATTTGGTCCCTCATCCACAAAAGTATAGAGGCTCATATATTGCTGTTGGTTCCATTAAGAGTTAAACAGCTAGATCTTAGTCTGGAGAAGAGGTTGCTCAGGGGAGACCTTACTGCTCTCCACAGCTATCTGAAAGGAAGCTGGGGGTTGGCCTCTTTTTGCAGGTAACTAGCAATAGGACAAAAGAGAATGGCCTCAAGTTGCACCAGGAATGTTGAGATTAGAAATCAGGAGACATTTCCTCTCAGAAAAAGCAGTCAGGCTTTGGAACGGGTTGCCCAGGGAAGTGGTGGAGTTGGAGTCACCGTCCCTGGGGATGTTTAAGGAAGGGTTGGAAGTGGTGCTTATGGGCATGGTTTAGTGGGTGACATTGGTGGTAGGGGGATGGTTGGACCAGATGACCTCTGAGGTCTTTTCCAACCATAATGATTTTATGATCTCTCTACAGATCTAACCTTTGTTGATATACCATTCATGATACTCATACTTTTATATTCTGTAGTTTTAAACCTAATAATCAGGCGACTTACATGCTGTGGTACTGCCTCATTCACTTGTGAATAAGCCCACTGGCTAAGGGGGCTATGTTAGCTGGTTTGTAACATGAAATAAAACACGCAAGCCACCAGAACTTCTGCCACATTTCTCCCTTGCTTCATTTTATCTTTTCCCTCTGTCAACTGTCATAGTAATGGTGTGAGTGTCTGTCATTTATCTCCTTCCCAAAATACCTTGAATCCTACCTTTGAAACCACAGAAAATTCAAATAGTGAAGTCTCAAACACTGAATTTCTCAAGGAAATTTCATCACTACTGAAAACTATTGAGTAGAAGAAATCCTAATAATGTATCTACATAGCTCTTCGCTTTTTCCTCCCAATGGCAGAGAAACCTCACAGGAACTCAAACAAGTACATGCAGAGCCCAGTGTCATTAGACCTTCTACCACAAATCCAGTTGAAAAAGACAGTTTCTAAAACTATGTTTTAATGCTTTGTAATTAACCACCTGAGATCCGCTGACACAAAAGATAATACTTAACTATATCCCCCAAGGTTATAGTAATTGGAAGTGTCTGGGGGTATTCAAACACTGCTGTAAGGAGATTTTATTCTAAAATGAGGGAAACACATGAAGGTGTAGAGAAATGCTGCCAAATACGAATACAATTAGCCTTATAGGGAATACTGAAGAACTTACTAGGAAGACATAATAGTCTTCTGATTAAGCAGTCAGAAATATACACATCAACTACCGTAATTTTCAGTGAGAATTTAAGAGATAAACATGAACACCTGCTGAGGTATATGTCTACTGAATACCTGCCTGCTTCGGAGTACTACCAATCTAGTTTTGACCCAAATTTCTCAGGGCTTGTAGAAAAGCATCCCACTCCCACAACAAAAAGAATTGTAGCCATGAACAGAGAAAAAAAAGAAATATTTAAAGAAAACACATATGGATGGCTAGTTTTAGGCCTTGTCTCCCTTCCCCAGTTGCAGATTATCATCCATCTATTACTCAAGAATGAGAACATTAGACTAAGCCTGAGTGGATCTTTCTCCTATGCAAATCAAAGAAGAAGTTAAAGTCAAATCAAAACAAGTTCCAAAAGAAGCAAGACAGCACTCAGACATCTGTCCAATGAGGAAAGGTATGTGGTTATATAAGACTGTTGTAAGAGAATACTTCAGGGAACAAAATAACTGAAAACAGCTCTAAGAAAATCTAGTGTTTCAAAAAACTTAAGTTGCGGAGAGTAATTAAAAAGTAAAATATAAATACTTAATCAGATCTCTCATTCCTGAGAACGTACTTCAGATCATTAAGTCAAAACATCCTCTATACATGTATGTTTTCAGCTTTCTTTGTTGATTCCAGGGGAGTAAGAGAAGAAAAGGCAGAAAAAGGAATCGTCAACCTTCATAAGAAGCAGACTGAACTAAGCTGTATGAGTACGCAGAATACACATCCTTCCTTTCTGCATACCGTAAAAGGACTTTTCTTGGGTTGTACAAGATTTTAAGAAGGGCACGGACGTGATACAAAATTTGAAGTTCTGGCATTGTTACAAATTCTTTAGACTATAAAAAAACCCAAACTTATGAAATACATTTTTTTTGCTAAGTTTGTGGAATATACTCTGTAATGTGTAAAACAAACTACTCGCATAGCATTGCAAAAAAAATCTTTATTTAGAGAATAGCTCACTGTGCATATTATCTACAAAACAGTATTATCAGCTCAAACAGCAAGATTCAACTATCTTTACAAAAAAGATTAACTAAGCAAAGTGTTCAGAAACTGCTTTAAAATATCAAATCAAGAATAGCATATGGATTTTAATTAAAATATATATTTTTATATAATGCACACTTCCAGACTTCTGACAAGTTAGGATGACATTTAAAAGTGGGAAGGTGGTAGTTCAGCATTCATGTCAACTTATCTTCACTGTTTGTACAGGGTCTAACTTCAAGAACATTAGTTCTGCCTGATACTTCCCTTACCCCCCCCCCAACATGCATCTGTCCACAGCAACCGTATCAGAGCCCAACTTGTCTCATGTAGCACATTAAAAAAATAGACCAGGTTTAACATTTCAAAGCACGATTTCTAAATACAAAGTGTAGTCTTCCTGCAGAACCCAGAAGCATTAGCCTACAATTCAGTCATTTAAAAATATTAAGACATTTATAAATAAAACAAAGCCAAGGTACTTTACTAGCTTCTAGAGCAGTTATTTTGAAAGCCAAGAGTTTGTTTAGCTAGTAAAATCTGCTCTGAATTGCATAACCTATAATGGACTTAGTGAAACTTGCATTTTTATTACTGCTCTCATTACAAAGTTTTACACTTATGATTAAAAGTTACACACCGTACCTGAAGAGTGAGTATGATATGGTCATTCTTCCATTCTTATGGAGGAAATAAGCTACAAAAAAGGTCTTAAATGACCATTTACTATCATTTATAGGTGACATTTTAAAATTATGCATGAAGTGAGTGAACGTATTACATTGTGTGTGCATATAATAATTATTTTTTTAAAAGAAAAAAAAGAAGCAGCAAGATATTCAGAGTCAGGAGACAGACATCAGTAAAACGAAGTACTTCCAGAAGCGCAAAGCTGACTCACAGGATCTCAACAGTCAGTAAGAAAACACAGAGAAACATGCTTTGAAATTCCATTGCTCTGTTTTCTAGCCTCTGCTTCTCTTTAAAATAACCTGCAAAAAAAAAAAAAAAAAAAAAAGTATATTTATCACTGCTTATATACTGTATTAGGTATTACAATCCAGGCAGCACTACAAAGTTCCAAAACACTAGGATACTCAGACCAACTACTCATTGTGCCAAACAGTCTGTTTCCAACAGTAGAATGACCAACGGTAGTAGTCAAAGGAAAAGGACAGGAATAAAGCAAAGGCATACAGAAGTATGCTGTACCAGAAAATATTAAAAGAACGCTCATAACCAAGAACTTAGTAAAATAAAACTTTTTTTTTTTTTTAAATTGACTGTCGAGAAATGGCAATAGCTCTCTCAGGCCCTCAGCAGACTCCTTGAAGCTCTTATTCCATTAGATGTAGACAAAAAGAAATAACTAAGACTTGCAATTACACAGCTGCTATGCTCAGCTTTTGTTTGCAATGCCTTGCTTCTTTCTATATCAAGAGTGCCCAGACCCTTGGAAGGACATTTTTTGGTTTGGAGATTAAGTTGAAAAATGAAATTCAAAGCTCAAGTGGGACCATTTAAGTGTTAACATTATTAAAATAAAGACAGTTTTTCATTTCTTCTCATCTTAAGAAAAAACAAATGGAACACAAAAATGTTCAAATAACGTTAAGATTACAGTTAAAAAGAAATTACAAATGTATAAGATTCCAACTGTAACATTAACTTGGCTACCCTACGCATCCTGTATATATCTCTGTTACTATAGTAATAGAAGCTATCAAACTAAACATTTTGCCAGAGGAAAAAAAAAAGACTGAAGATAAACAGAAGCCACAGGACCAAAAAATCAGATACCACTGTGTTTTACTCTTCCAATTCACACAGCAGTAGTGGGTGGTTGAACAGATAAACCTGCACATTAGAGAGATCAAGCTCCCTCATGAAACAGAGGTAAAGCTGTCATATCCCACCAAGTGAAATGAGCTGCAAGAATCTGCTTATGAGTGTTATCAGACTAAGGTAAGAACTGAAGGTGCAAATATATGAACTATTCCTCACTTGCTCCATAAAGCTTCTTTTATGTTACTGCAGTTAAGATAGCCTGCTTCCTTGACAGGATATCATCTGAAGTAAGAATCCTCCAATTTTGGAACTTATTCGTATTCCCTGCCTGCCAGAGTCCAGACTTCTTTTACCCATCCCAAAGCCATGACACTGAATGGCAAAACAAATTTTAGTTTTGCTAGTCACAGGTGTTCATAGGCAAATGTAAACTCCTACTACCCATTGAAGTCAGACATGCTCACCAAAGCAGCAGGGAGCTATAGGACCACACAGTCCTATAGCACAGAGTACTTAACTGGTTGCCAGTGCCCTGCTAGTCACAGCCACAGTTTTCAGCCCACAGATGTGTGTTGGTAGACCTCTGCATAGACAAACCCACGTATTGAACTATGAATTTAAACATGGAATAGCCAAGTAAAAATAGAACTATATTTAACAGGGCAGAGCAAATTAATTTGATGCCTTGGTACCATTTTTGCAAGTTTTAGACTGTAAGTGAAAACATTAACTATCTAGTTACCAACTAGTATGAAAACATACTATGACAGAAAACTTTTGTATATGCTCTCATAATACATTTTGCATTGAACAGAAGAGAAAAATACTACAAATGCTTTATTACCTTTGCTGCAGCTATAGTATGCTCAGGTTTAATTGTTTTACTTTTGTTCTCAAAAGCATTTGTCCTGGCTTCTTCTGCTAGCCGATGGAGAAACATTAAGAAGTTCAAATGTACCTTTAAAAGAAGAGAAATAAAATCAGGGAGAATTCAGACTTCTCATGCACTGTTTTGTTAGAGATTCATTATTTGAGACAGAGGATTCCTATATTAGACTGCTTCCAAAATCATGAAGGGTGTTCCTAGGAAGACAGAGTATCACTTGGGTCAAATCCTAATAGATGCCCATGACATTCCGTACTGCAAGACTCTTGTAAATACTTAAGATTATTATATTTAAATTGTAAGAGTGCTGTAGAAGTGATCATACAGACATCTTACAGAAATAAAAAATTTGGTTTACATTATATTTTATTACAAAAGAAAAAAAAAAAAAAGCTTGCTAAACAGAAGTATCAAGCAGAGAATGAGAAAACATCTTGCTTACTAGCAGATACAATCAGCTTTCAGTGACTAGAACAGTCAGACTGTTAACGAACAGCAAATTCATCCCTGCCATATCACCAAATGGGCCATAGACAAGTTCAAGGACTCCTGCCCTTTTCCAGGGCAAAGGAGCATTGACATTAATTTCTCCAGCACAAGTAACTCCCCACTGTCAGGAGCTTCCTTTCTTTTTTTCCCAGCTCATCACTTACTTAACCTTCCTACATGAAAAGAGCTGGTAGGTCAATATGTTGGTTCAATACAAGATCCTGCTATGTTCAATACAGGAGCGGCAAGAATTTCAACAGCCAAAAAACCGTTACAACTTGTACCAAAAACTGCCATCAAAAACACCCCCGTGTAGTAACGAATCTACAGTGCAAATCCCTAGCGTTATACAGCCATTATGTCAAGTATTTTAATAGTTCAGCCTGAACATTGGAAACTGCACATTTTGTAAATTAAGCCTTCAAACAATATTAACTTTGCTATGTGAAGCATATTAAATACTTCTTCAATCAAGAGCTCAAGAATATTATTGAAACATGAAAATTTTATTTATATGAATTAGGTGATATATTTGTTTTGCCATCGTATCTTTCTAGACTGTAGATCAGCTAACAAGGAAAGTTACAATTTAGAATTTATGGGAAACAGCTTGGCAGGGCGCTTACAGCAGAAGCAATCTGCAGGCATTTTAATGTTCATATGACAAAACTCAATTCCTTTTAAAACTGCTGAAGTAAAGGAATGTCACTGTGCAATACATACAACTATATTATTGTATTTGGAAGCACCTACTACACAAAAAGCAGATGCTACTGCAGGTTTACTTAGCAAAATATCAAAACAAGTTTTAACCTATTAATTTCTGCATGAGGAAGTTATCTCTGAAGAAAATCTGTAGTGGCACTGAGATAGTGTTAAACACTATACTTCTCATTATTAGACTTACAAAACATAAAAGGTTAGATTTCTGGGAACAACCTGGAGAAGGAGAGCAATGGGGAACAAAAACTTGCCATAGTTTCATGTCCTCTTGCTGAGACACCTAAATACAAAATTGCAAATTTTAAAACTGCCTTTAAAAAAATGCATCTTCTTAGACTCATTGCACCTATGTTTTCCTACTTTCAAAGGGAATTACTCTGTGTTCCCCAAACTCCTATCAACTTAAAAGAAACAGTCAGATGAGTAAAGTCAGAGCATTCCACAACAGAGCACGTTAATAAATATTTCAGATTATTCGATATTTATATAGCTTCCATTTAAGGAAATAGAGAAAGGCTAATGAAAGGTGTAATAGTGGACTACCATCCATGTGACAGCTACTGACAAGTACTTATGTGATGCCACACCTGTTTAAAGCCATTGCTTCACTACGGATCAGATTATTGTCCCTCAGCATATGACTTCAATAGTTTTGAACTACTTACAAGAAAAAAGATCTTACACAACAGTATACTTATTTTCCATAACAGAAAGGTTGGAAACTATTAAGAATAAAAGAAAAACACGTAACACTGCTTGCTGACCAACTTCCACACATCTGTTGGGCAGAACTAATGAACGATAGTGGCAAGCTCCCTCATTTTGCTTTGCTGCCACATTAACAATTTATTAGATAAATAACTTGCCTTCAATTAGATATCTACGTCTACTCATTAGATTCTATGCCCATAATAAAAACAGAAGTGCTCATTCATACTTCAAGCCCATTCTGTAATATAAAAACAAACCTGCACTTCTAGCATAAAAAAGCAGCTGAGTGCTTTCCTTCTGTAATTCCAAGCTAGAACACAGTTCACACTGCTCTTACATCTCAACCTCATCACTGAAGTCCTTCACCTATTTTCAAGGAGGTAAATTATTGATTTCTAGGCAAATTGAACAAACCACAGCACTAGTCTTTTCTCTTCACTTAAAAATATTGTCACATTCCTTCTATAAAACAGCTTCTTGGGAAATTTATAAGCTACACTGTGTATAGAGAAGGATGTTAACACTTAGAAAATAGGTTCTGGCAAAGCTTCAAAGCGCAGAAAGAGACTTGAAGAAGAGAACCTGAAAGGGGAAAGAAGAGATTCAATTCAAATATTTAACAAAAATGTTTGTATTTTTATGACTGATCTTTCAAACTTCTTACGAACAATCATTGAAGATGACATTTTTTTTACTGAAGAGCCAAGAAAAAAAGTAAATAACCAGATTATATCACAAAACAGGCAGGTATACCACCTCCTTGCTGGACTTAGTACTACAATGCATTCAAAGAAAGCCTTAACCATTCAGGAAAATACCCCTGAAAATGAAATAGCTGACTCTCTCATTTCCCTGCAGAAGACAAACAGCCTGTTCAAAATGTATATGGTGTATATGGTTAAAAGAACTAGTATATAAATTTCCAAAGCATGCAGATGAATCACTCTTACAAAATTTGTAGGGAATGTGTAGGAGAGAAGCTAAAGCTTTGCTGGAGAAAGGCTGGAAAAAACTCTCATAACTTGTTGCTTTAACTACATCAGCTGAACTTTTTTTTCCCCAGGAAAAAAAAAAAAAAAAAAGATAAACGCAGATAGAGTTTTGCTTATTTATTCACAGAAACAGAGAATGAAAGAGCTGCTAGCTATATGCCTGGTTGAAGATCTTGCACAATCAGCACCCCTGAACATTCCTGTTCAGAAAAAAGGTAAAACAAAAAGAAACCAAGCATCTTAACATTTAAAGGCCATTTAATTTCACATCACCAGAAGAGGTATTCTAAGCTTCCACCGGACTGTTAACATTTGTTTTGATCTCATCCTTTGTACTGGGATGAGTACTTGCATAACCATATTTTAAGCCAGACAAGATCGATATTGCTTGTTAGTTTTGATCAATTCAATTTGCTGATGGCCTTTGCAGCCCACAAAATGCTAGTGCCAGGATGAGGCAGCGATAGGGACTGATGGCCAAGGTTTAGAGGGATGTCCCACTTACCTCTTTTCAGACAGCCATGCTTCCTTGAAGCCAAATTAATATGACCGTGGAAACACAGACCAAGTGTCACTAACAACTATAAAAAACTATTAATGACTGCACAAGTTTGATTAGCTCCTACTGCATGATTAAGCTTTGAGTGGGTCTCAAACCACATTACAGCCGCGCCAGTTAAGCCAACTTAAAATAAACAAATAAATTACGCGCGGATACTGCCTCCCCCCCAACCCCCCCCTCCTTGCTCCCTTGCTGCCGCCGGGCCACTTCCGAGCCCCTCAGGCCTCTTTCCGCCCTCACCAGCAGGTCCCCGCCGGCGGCCAGGCGCAGCTGGGGCTTGTGGCTCCGGAGGAGGCCGCGCAGGGTGCCGCGGGGCGCGCCGCGCCTCATCCCGCCCGCACCGGCCCCGGTTCGAATCCGCCGCCCCGGCGCAGGCGCGCGCCCGCCGTGACGCACTTCCCAACGGCCCGGCCCGCCCCGCCGCCGTTAAACCGGCGGCCGCGCGTTGCCGTGGCGACCCCTTCGCAGCCTCCACACACAGAGAGTGCCCGAAACGGGGGGGGGGGGGGCGGCGCCGGCCGCCGCAAAGGGCAAAATAAATAAATAAATAAATAAATAAATAAATAAATAAATAAATAAATACGAGTTTGAAGCAGCCCTCTCACGAGTGTGACGGGATTTGTAGAGGAGGGGGGAGCCGCGGGGCGCTCGCTCGGTGCCTCAGCCGGATTCCCACCGTCACCCCCCACCGAAACGAGCCCGAGCGGTGGTCACCCGCACCCAGACAAAACGCTCAGAGAAGCGACTTCACAGCCCCAGGCACAAACACCCCGATTCCCCCGGCAGCCGCCCCTTCAAAGGGTCGCCCCGTCCCTCCCCGGCTGAAGGTTTCCCCGCAGGTTTCCCCGCAGCGGGGCCCCTGCAGCTTGGCACTCCCGGTCTGTTTGGACTCGGTGTACTTAAGTTGGAGAAAGGGTCAGGATTTCAGACTGAGGTATGGCGCTTTTCAGCGTATTTATTAGTGTTTTTTTTTTTTGTTTTGTTTTGTTTTGTTTTCCTTGGCCTATGGGATGTTTGCAAGTTTAAACGTTAAGTCAGTAGGATAAATACATTGCCTTTATTTTAATATGCGCACAATTGTCAAGTACCCAGATACAAGCTGTTTTTATTAAAGTGTGTTATTAGATCTGTAGGATTTGGTATTTTAGTTAATTTTGCAATACACACAAATGTGGTCCAAATAGAAGTATGATATCTGACAGCAGGAGAGAATTTTAGATTTGCCAGTTCATCATACTCCGTTGGGTATCATGCTTGTTCTTTCAGCTTTGACTGTCGCTTGTCATTAACCATCAACAGCAACGCAGATCCTAAAATCAGGGTCTTTTTTTTTTTTTTTTTTCTGTAAATGGATAAGCACACTAAAACATAGCTTCTTTTATTTTCTGCAGTTTAATAATGATCACAGTTACTGGCTCAGCAGAACTGACAGAAGTAAACATTTGTTTTGCCAGTTAACTAAATACATATGACTCAGGAGCTACACAGGCTCGTATTCTGTAAGACATACAGTCTACACATAGGAGCTTGCTTTGGGATCGGCAATAATTCAGCATGTCAACAGATTCAGATCTACAGCTGGGATAAATCAGGAGTTCACTGGACCTTTCTTTAGCTGAGAATTGGGCCTTGCAATCTCGTATAGTCTGTAGGAAACTGGTACGGACAATCATTTTACAAACTGAATGAGATGCAAAACAACTCCACCATAAGTCTAAAGCATACATCATATAAGTTTGCAACTCTGAAGTGACTTGCATAAAATGACAGATGCCGAGAATCAAGACTCATAACAATATCTCCAGTCATCTGTTAGCTATATGACCAATTTTGATTGAATAATAAAATCTATTAAGTCTAATACTGTTAGACTTTCATGGTTCTGATGGTTTTATATTTCTAATAGGCTATTCTTTGGTTTTAGCTATATAAAACAATGTTTTAAAATGCAGTCTCAAATCATACCAGATTTTCTTTCTTCTTATGTTTTGAAAAGCGTGACATTAATTACTGCAATTGAGAACAAAGAGGTCCAATGTAAAAATGCTAAATTATAGGTTCTGATCTACAGAAAGAACATAAGCTTCAACAGCTAAAATTTCTCCTTCCATATGTATTTTTAATTTATTCTCTTTATTGGTAAATATTTCTGTAAATATGATTTTTGAATAGTTTAATAGGAAAATTTTAGTACAAGAAAAAATTATAGTGCTGGACATAATGTATTGCAATGGACAAAATGATTTTACAAATTAAATTCCATAACAATCACTAAAGTTTAGATTATTTGATTTGTCTTAACATATGGATTAATAATAACATTGCAGTGAATCATAAAATAACTGTAAACTTACATCATGTTCCAATTTTGAACATAACTGTTTTCCTTTTTTATCTGATAGAATCTGTAATGTTCTGGTGTGATGCTATTATGAAGTACAATGTAAATGGCTAAAAGAATCATTCCAAATATATTTTAAATAAATTATTGAACTTGTGAAATTTGTTAATTTTGCCGTGCTCTTGCAGCCTTTAATAAAAGGCGATTCTGTACAAAATTGACGTATTTTCATGCTTTGCGAGTTCAAAAATGTCGCAGTTTTGCATCCATTTACTACATGCAGCTACATTATTTTAAAGTAATGTTTCAAGAAGTTTAAGGATTTCACTTTTTAAACAATGGCAACTTTTAAACACGCTAGTTCATTTCATGAGCTGGACATGTTTCAGGGCTTCAGCTGCAGCGCTGGATCTTCCCAGTTTTCCAGGAATACTGAGCTATATTTTATAACTAAATGCACCATCTGATACTGATGATGAGATTAGGAAAATTCAGCAGTTAAAATTCCACCATCCAGGTGTGACTTCTTCAAGAAAACAAACAGACTTTGCAGCGTTTGAATCAAGGCAATTTCAGTAACATAGTTTTGTCACTTTCGCTTCCAGATTATGTGCGTTTCTGGAAAACAGCTTGATACATTTCAGTGACTAAGAAGAGGCCTAACTTGGGATCATCACTACTGAACTGCAAACAAGTAAACATTTTATTCTCTGTCTCTGTAAAGAAACAGATGAATTTAAAAACTAATTTCTGAATATCATACTTGCTTCAATTTAGAAGGTATTAACAGAGTGGGTAAAATTAAACTGAAGGGCAGTGTTTCCCTTCTGTTGTGAAGCTCGTATAAACCCATCTCAGCTTGCTAAAGTGGTTCTACCAACCTGTCCTTTATAACTATTAACTTAATTATTTTGTTTCTGGATTCTGACATTATCTTCAATCAGACTCTTCATCAACTCTTCATCAATTCATTATTTTCGTCCCAAAGAATGCTGAAGAGCTACATTTTAATTGTGTGGTATCTTGAAATTAAGTCACATTTATAGATTCTTGCTAAGCCAAAGGTCCCTCAGTTTCTCCTCTAGCCAGATACTAACTGTTAGGTATTTTCTGGTGCTAATCCAGTTCCAGTGGCTGATGAAAGACTAAAAACATATCCTGGATATGAATGTCAGAACCTAAAATCTTTTGATGTTGTCTTCAGCGTTGAAAAGATCTGTCCAAAACCAGAACATAACAATTCAGCAGAAGTAAACTCTTCTATAATGTAGTTGATAGGCTTGATCATAGTGGTTGGAGGTACACAGACCTACTCTCCTGTTACACCTATATATTCTTTCTTTTGAATGCGGGATAATTCAGGTGTGGTTGAACCCTTTATTAGAGAAACAGAAAAAGAGAAAATACAAAGGAGAAAATTGTATGTTTTCTTATCTTCCGTGGAACTTAAGCTGATCTCCTGCTTGAGAAAGAAGGATGGAAATGGCAATTTTGACAAGCAGCTTTTTTCTTCTGGCTGTCACTATTTGTAATGTGGCAGTAATTGGATTGCAGTGGTAAATACTAGCAGCTCAAAGAGAAAGACAGTTCTAGCATAATTTATTTTTAAAAAATACTTTTTATTTAGCCTTGTTTCTATTTGTTTTCAGGCACAATGTTAAATAGTGAGAAATCAAAAAGGCACAAAACCATAAAATAAATTTGAGAGTCACACTATTTGCTTATTTTAGGGTATACAATTTAAGCTTCAGTTTTTCAGGACATTCTGTATATCAGATCTCCTAAGGCTGTGTAGAGCCTGCCTAAAGTCAGTTGACTTCTGCACAGGTGAGAGACTGTCCATCAACCTGTTGTAGCTAGGGACTATGTTCATTAAAAAAAAAAAAAGTAGTCACTCACCTTTAGAATTTTCTAATGGAATTAGGGAAAAAAAAAAATAAATCTCCAGATAGCCACTTTGATTGTGTTTTTGTAACTTCTGTTGTGACTTACAAATTTTAAGATTATTTATGTTTCACTCTCATATCTACTCAGGCAGACCCACCGATTTTATGCCAGTCATCCATCCTCCACCAAATTCCAGAAGGAGCAGTGTTATCATCTTCAGATGTCGTGCTTTCGAGGGCTACATACAAGCCAGAAGGGTCTTCAGGCACCTCTAGTCTGATCAACTAATCCAGATTTGCCAAGAAAAATACCACCTTCTCTGAGAAACTTTCACAAATTAACAAAATTCTGAAAAAAAAATACTTATCAGCCTTCCAAAAAAGATATTTTATGCATATGTGTTATAAACAAAAAAGGAGAGCACAAAACTTAATGACATACCCTCAGATATTTACTGAAAGCATGTCTAATTAACATAATTAATAGTAATGACCATCAATGTAGAACTCAACGATTAATATCATTCAACTACCAACATTTCAATTACATTTATCATTTATCTTTTTTTTTTTTTTTCTTTTCTGTCAGAAAGGTTTGATATAAAACAGCTTTTTCCTACCTCTTTGTTGATTTCCTTCAGGTTATGTACCATCTCAAATGCAGAATGGTATGATACAGAAAGGCCTGCTTAGCAATGCATCTTTCCATCTCTCTTCTGGCTTTGACTGCAGAGGAAAGTGGGTCATCCCAATTTGAGATATTAAACCCTGCACCAAAAAATAATCTCGCTGGTGTTCCTAATTGCCACTCATCCTCAGCCCCTCAATCCTAAAATAATGCAGGAACAAGTGATGAGGCTAGTGTAATGACAGATGTCCATTTCTTGCTTGGTACTGCATGTGTCTTGTGAATGCCCTGACACAACAGGACATACACGCGAGTTTACTAACATTAAAACCACTTAGCACCTAATCACAAAGTATATCTCAGGCCAAAAGTATAAATACAGTTAAATATTTATACTTTTTTAATCAGTAAACAGTAGGTGATAACCAATGGGATGTGTGCCTAGCAGATAATTTGCTGCAATACCCCTGATGATGGATTACAGCAAACTAAATTCAAAGAGTACAAAAATAGAGTGGGAGATAGGTTAGATTTCAGATGAAGTCAGTTGATTTCTAATAACTTAAATCCTGCTTTGTGTGCCAGAAGCCATAATGTTGTCATTATATACTGACTTGGTAGAAGAAAGAACAGCAGCAGTAGTGAAGCAAGAATTTGACTATCGACTTCCAGGTGCATGGAATAACTCTATGATACAATAGGAGTGGCCTTCAGTGCACAAAATACTCATGTACTATGCAGTCAATGAGACAGGGGAGGGAAAAAATAAATATTTTTCAGTTATTTCCATTTCCAATAAGGGAGTTTAAAAAAGAACGTTTCAAATAAAACAAATACTTCAGAGTAAATTGTAATCTGAATGTATTTTTTCAGGCAGATTTTCAGAAATGAAGAGGCTTTTATTGCATGCTAAAACAAACTTATAGTCACCTGAGAATAAGTAGTATAATTTACACAAAACAGTTTAGCACAAAAGGATCCTCAGTCAATGATCCAACTTCTTTAGTAAGCAGACATGCAATCATTGGACTTCAAAATTATGTTAATAAATTAATGATCAAATATGAACTATCAAGAGTGAGATAGACATAATTCAAGTATTTTTTTTTCCTGGGAAAAAAAAAAGGAATTGAAAATTTTAATGTCAGTTTTGTAATAGTAAAGAATAAGCACCCTGGAGAACAAGAGAACTACTGTTTAGTTTCCTTTGTTACACTTGCATTCATTTTGAGTGCACAGAAATTTTCCTGAATATGACTATATGCCATGCCCTTTTCAAATTTGCAAACACACTTCTAAACAACAGCAAGAACTGAAAAATATAACACACACACACTAGAACTATTCCAGATTAGGACTGAGAATCAGTTATTTTCTAAAGGATCTAAATGAAAAATCTACAGATTAAAAAAATAAATAAAAATCTGCTGCTATATAAGCATAAAAGAAGGGAAAATACTTTATCAGAGAGTGTGGTAATATAGGAATTACTAAATAAATTTTTCTTTCAGCTAGTTTTTTTTTTATGTTCTCGTTGTTGTTTTGTTCTGTGTTTTGTTGTTGTTCGTTTTTTTCAAACAGCCTGCTATATAGGGGATAGACAGAGGATTCAAACATTAATTATCCATTGAGATAAAAATTCTGTTACTAGCTTAGAATCATTTTTACCTTGCGAGTACGATAACATTTGCAGATTCAAATTTGATTGGAAGTGTTAGTTTTCAGAGTGAAGGCTATTGTGTAAACTTCATGAATGTAAAACAACACCAGTAAGTATTGCTTAAATAAATGTAACTTTGACCACAGTTTTGTAAATAAACAACTGCTGATACGATCCTTTTCTTTTCCTACAGAACAAGCCTACTTTCTTCAAACAGTGCTTGACACAAAGAAAAACAGTGAGGGCGTAACGCTTCAGGTTAATAAAACTAAAAGATAGCAGCTGTAGCTGCCGCCTTGCACAGAGGCAAGATACTGCTCCCTGCTGTAAGAAACTGCTTTGGAGCCTTAATGTAAGAATAACCATTGTTTTCTGTGGAAAAGAGAAGCCATATCGATTTTTCTTCATTTACCCCAAACTGCTGTGTAAGCATGTTGTTACAACAGAAATGTACGTTGAAGCACAGTAGCTATTAGAACTGTTTTAACAAATGGAAGTGACATACTATTTTTCTAGAAACAATGATGCTGTCTACCTTGAGTATACATAGCATAACTTAACTACCACAAAGCCAAGAAAAAGTTCTGTTTGAAATTCACAACTCTTGCATCATCACAGATCAATTATAACAAAACTAACCCAATAAAAACGCAGTGAATCATAACACAAATGCAAGATTTTTTGAAAGAATGTATTTTCAAGTTAGCTGACAGAATGCAGGTCAGCTCTAATGTGTAACTCTCACCTTTATCTGAGGTATTTTAGATATGCGTTTTGTATTTAGACTGCCTAGCATGAATGCTAAAAAAAATGTTATGCTTCATTTTGCACAGTGATGTTTTAAATAGTGAATAAGGTTGCTGTGATGTTTCTTAAACAAGTCCATTCACTTGAGTGTGGGCTCTGGCTCCTTAATATCACCAGTAAAGCACCAGCTCCTAGATGTACTATGGAATAGTTCCCTTAGATCCTATGGAGGACGTAGGTAGCGTCAGACTGCTGTTATTTACCATCCTGATTTTACCCTGTACAAACCATTTACTGAATGCTGCCACTAAGCAATGCAGTGGTAAACATAAAAATGCTGCTCGGAGGCAGCTCTGCCTAAAATTTTGGTGGGTGTGTGCTATTCCATTTTTTTTTTGGTGCTAATACATTGATATTGAATCCTGTCCTGCTTTGAGCCAGGTGTGACAATATGGTTATATGTAACATCCTGATTTTTTTTCTCTCAGCATGTTTTTCAGACTGGTTTAAACATACATGCTGTTTTGAAAGATGTGTTTGCATCTCTCTGGAATTCTTCCCACCTTTTTCTGATGACATGGTGATGTCGCTAGGTCTGTGTCTGCTGCATTGTGAAAAGTATCCAGGAAGTGAACCATCGGGAGAAAATGAAAAAAAAAATAATCTTGTACAAGCATATGGGAAGCTGTGACTAGATGCTGTTGTTTTGGAGGTTTTCTACTGTAAATGTCATACAGTTGAAGGCCCATACTCATTGGTATGTTCAGCTGTTTTGCACTGCTTCAAGTAAGCAAAACAGCTGTAAACCTAGTTTAGCTCTCCAATTAAGCTGAATTTATGGCATCTTTACAATACCAGTGCACAACAAAGCAGCTGGAGACATCAAGTAATTCTGATCCGAGCAATCCCTTTTTAGGGCTTTATTTGGCATTCTTTAGTCAGGCAAAACTTTGCCAGTTTGCCTAAGATTAAATTTAGAGGCCTCTGAGAGGCCTCTGAAGATTAAACAAAATTATACCATAGAACACATGTTCATAAATGCATAGACTTTAGATGTTTCAGTGTAACATTATATTTTGAGCAGATTAATCCAATTTGGGTGCCTAGTGAACTCAGAACTCTCACTAATTTCTGTAATTACCAGGATTGCATCTTCATTAGTCTTTCCTCTTACATTGTTGTGTTTCATTTTTTTTCTGTTTTTGTTTGTTTGTTTGTTTGTTTGTTTGTTTTGTTTTTGTTTTTACAAAGAAGTAAATTGATTTTTCTTTCCAAAATAAATTTAATAATTGCATTCTGCCACAGTTCTTACACATGTGTATTCTATGTGTGGATGACAAATCTCTTTTTGTCCTTAGCTATAGAAGTCCTGAATTACGGTCCTGAAATATGGTCCTGAAATACCTGTTTAGAGAAAGCCACAGACATTAGTACGTTAATGTCAACTCCTTAGTGTTTTTCTTTACGATTGTCTGCTCAAAGGACAATTTGAAATAACTATTACTTTCTCTTTGCATCTGTTCTGTATTATGAGTCAGCTGCCTTGACCCAAACAGCAGAGCCTGCTTGTTCATTCAGGGCGAGACTCCTCTTTTTGATCTCATAGGCAAGATTTGTACTAACAAATGTAACGTTAGGGTTAGTCACAGGTCTGAGAGCAGGTACCTAAGGCTAAACTCTCTTCTCCCCCCGCCCAAAAAAAAAAAAAAAAAAAAGAAGTGATCTGGTCAGTCCTGACTACTGGGCACAAACCAACAAACCCTGCTATGTACCAATGTACCAGCCTCTGGACCATGTCCAGGAGCTGACTGGCAGAGTGCTTGTTGTCTGGGGCCAGAGCTGTGCCTGCTAGTCTCATGCTGCAAAGCAGAATAGTTGCTGCTGTTGTGTGCTGGTGTTTGTGCCTATACCTTCCTCAGTGTAGCATGCTGCACCTGTAGCTGTGCAGTAATGCAGTTACAATTGCATGGAAGCAGTGCATTTTCCAGTGAGGCAGCTAGTACTAAACAAGAAGTTGCAAGTCAAAAATAAACAGGCTCATCAGTCCAACTCAGCAAAGAATCCATGTTGGGATTATATCTGGGGCTTATTTCATGTTCCAATATCCCAGGACCAGGGTCCAGCAGATGGATCTCCCCTGTGCTTGGGGACTACCCTAGTCACTGACCTACGGCATCAGCTTCATAAATTCATGGGAGAATGAGTTGTATGTATTTATATTGCTATACATGCAAAAGTCCTGAATTACTTTAGAAGCAGTGCCTTGGTCCAGAGATTTCGTTTTGAGTCTCTTCCTTTGGAGATGCTGTTCCATCCATATATAAACCTGAATTTAGCAATTAAACAAGTCCTTCTGTTTCCTGGGTCCATAAGTACAAGACTAGGTTCAATCATACAAGTACAAGAACTGGGTTTAGAAGTTCACTCTTTGGCAAAATTTGATTCCAGAATTACAGTTCTAACATTTCTCTGATAATCTGAAATCTGCTACATGAGTATGCTGTATTATGCATAAAAAAAAAAAAAAAATATGACTGAACACATGGGGAAAATGAATTACTATACGTAGCAATTAATGACTAATGCGGTTTTGTACAGCATTAACTTTATTCTGGCATATCATAAATCAGTGGTACCAAGTACATGCACTAGTACCACAAGTAATGTGCATGAATGCATGATATCTAATCTGGTGTTTTAGAGACATGGGCTTTTTCAGATGTTACAGTTCTATACAGCAACATGCTCAGAAGTTAGTGAGGCATTATAAGTTTGATATGCGTTCTTATTTTGCATTTCTTCTTAATAAAATTCATTTTTTAAATATAAATAAACGTTCCTGTTATTCAAATTAAAGCTAGAGTCCACAAAAGAATCAGAATATTTTCTGAATTCTGTAGGATCAGCTGCAACCTCAGCCACTTTGTAAATCAATATCTATATTGTGTGATATGTTAAATAGGTACAGTTTGTCTTTTAAAGGTTATCTCCTCTCATTGACTGTCAAGTGAAACACAACAAAACACAACAAAAATGTTTTTTAAAAAAAAGGACTTCTCTGTAGTAGTTGCATGAGTAGTTGTCTGCTTACTCCAAAGATCAGTAAAATGTTTGGCAAGAAAAGCATGAACTGAGCACGAGTACTCTTTCACATGTCAAAGCCAAAATTGAAAACATAGTTCAGTGGAGTGCAAGGACAAGAGTGCCGGAAAGGCACTGCTGTAAATATGTGCTACAAAACTGTACCACTCTCCACCTTCTGTATTGCTTTCATGTACAGCCCAACTACATTTCTGTAAAACAACGTGCATGAATGCAACTCAGGAATGCGTATGTCTTCTGCGAGCAGACACAGAGCCAAACACCAACCCCTGTATCAAAGCACAGACATATTGCACAGAATGAAGAGCGATTGCAACTACTGAGAAAAAGCATGTTTTTCTCCCTCCCAGGTTATCTAAAAGCTTGATTTGTAGTGCAAAAGTGTGTTATAAACATGATTTTGACCACATTAAATCTTGCAAACTATATATATTATATATATGTATATATAGTTTATATATAGTTCATACAACTGTATGAAGTTCAACAAGGCCAAGTGCCAGGTCCTGCACCTGGGGTGCAACAACCCCAAGCAGAGCTACAGGCTGGGAGATGAGTGGTTGGAGAGCTGTCTGGCAGAGAAGGACCTGGGAGTGATGGTTGATAGTCAGCTGAATATGAGCCAGCAGTGTGCTCAGGTGGCCAAGAAGGCCAACGGCATCCTGGCTTGCATAAGAAGCAGTGTGGCCAGCAGGGCTAGGGAGGTGATCGTCCCCCTGTACTCGGCTCTGGTGAGGCCACACCTCGAGTACTGTGTTCAGTTTTGGGCCCCTCGCTACAAGAAGGACATTGAGGTGCTCGAGCGAGTCCAGAGAAGGGCAACAAAGCTGGTGAGGGGTCTGGAGAACAAGTCCTACGAGGAGCGGCTGAGGGAGCTGGGATTGTTCAGCCTGGAGAAGAGGAGGCTCAGGGGTGACCTTATTGCTCTCTATGGGTACCTTAAAGGAGGCTGTAGCGAGGTGGGGATTGGTCTGTTCTCCCACGTGCTTGGTGACAGGACAAGGGGGAACGGGCTAAAGTTGCGCCAGGGGAGTTTTAGGTTGGATGTTAGGAAGAACTTCTTTACCGAAAGGGTTGTTAGACATTGGAACGGGCTGCCCAGGGAAGTGGTGGAGTCACCATCCCTGGAAGTCTTTAAAAGACGTTTAGATGTAGAGCTTAGGGATATGGTTTAGTGGGGACTGTTAGTGTTAGGTCAGAGGTTGGACTCGATGATCTTGAGGTCTCTTCCAACCTAGAAATTCTGTGATTCTGAGATTCTGTATATATATGTTTAGTGGTGGAGTTTAAACTTTCTGAAGTTTTGACATAATGCCATATTTTAGCAGTCAAAAGTAGGTGATTAGTTCAAAATCAAATTGTGTGAAGTTCTGTGTATTTAAGTCACTGCCTGACACCTGCCCACACCTTCAGAATAAGTAGTGTGGGGACCCCAGAGTAATAAGCAGAGCTGTTAAGACCCTGTCTGGTGATAAGTGAATGTCAAGAGTGTCCTTTTTCATGTGGCTATTAGGTAAGTCAGGGCATACATGCTGGCATAATGCATATGCCTTAATGTTGGCCAGGCATTAAGAAAAAAGTGCCTCCACGTAGATGTCTTTTTACACTGATGCTGAATAACTTGCAGTGCAAGACACAGTGACATGGAACAAGGAGGATGAGCGTCCAGGGATGAAACCTTATCTGAAACTTGTAGCATATATATGTTCTTGGGTATGTGTGTTTGAGAGAGAGAGACACTGTGATATTGTAACTTTTTAGCTGAGAAAATGCTGGAGTATATGTCTTGGGCAACACCCCACTGAGAGGGATTGGTTCTTATCTAAGTTTATATTAAAAAGAAAAACAAACAAACAAAACCAGAATGGTTCTTAATACCTTCTAAGATAAGCAAACGGGAAGGCGCTTCAACCCTTTAAAAAAATCTAGTCCTTTTTCCACTCACACATACATTGACAGCTTTAGCCAATACTTAGCACTTAATAGACCTTTAAAAATGAATATTTCAATGTGACTAAACTACAGTAAAGTTGATACAGAAATCACAATCCGCACTTTGGAGATAAGGTAACTGGTTCTAAGACATAAAGACCAAAATGTAAAGCTTGTTACCCTAAATCAGAACATCTGCAGACAATATTTAATAACAAACAGGTGATGTAAGTGTTCTCAGGACTGAAAACATCAAAGTTCTTAAGGTCTGTGGAGATAGATGCCCAAGTCTGAAAACACTGTTTAAGTTCATGTTTAGCTTCCAAACACTCCAGACTTGTGCAATTATATTTACTTATCTGCATGTGTTTAGAGACAATTTTTTTTTTTTTTTTTAGAATTTCATGTTTGAGACAAGGCTACTTTTTTCAGTAATTTGCTTTTCACTTCTTCTAGAAGAGGAGTTACTTCTGGGCTAACAAATTTCCAGACCACTTAATAATGCATGAATTTTCCTCTTATGAAGCTAGATAGTTTTTCCATCACTTGTACTTCAGTATTTCTGAAACCAGGTGTTAATTTTCAGGGGGATAGGAGGTTTCCAAGCAGCTGCCAGGACCAATATAGCAGCCAGCAGTAAACGCTGAATAAGCTTAGGTACAAAATGTATACCATCTGGTTTCAGAAGCCTCTAGCCAAAAATGTGAGGCCAGTTCCTTTCATGTCCAGAAATCTTCCCGTTCACTGGGAATTGTGAAATGGATCTTACCTTTGCATTACCTTTTAATTCACAATTCAGAGGAAGATTTGAATAATGGTCTTAAGAAAATGTTGCATAACTATAAAATGGGAAAATAAGTAATATGCTCAGGTTTCATAATAAGAAAGATGAACACTATTTGACAGGCTGAGATCAAAGTCCTTGCTCAGCCTCACAATAGTCCAGTCTGCCAAGCTGGTGTTTCTCAAAGTCAGTAATAGCTACCTGTGCTCAACATGGAGACAAAGTCCCTCAGAGAAATTGACTCCCTAGACCAGTAAGTCAATAAGGAGATATAAAATGAAGCCTTGAAGGATGGATTTAAGACCAGGGAAGTGAAGAATGAGGTCTGTCTTGTCTTTCAGTAAGGAAATCCTTCTGGGTTCCTTAGGTGTCTGAAGAGAACAACTGTTCTACATAAAATATAGCTTTACTGCAAAAATTGATAAAAGAGTAACTTAAGAGTGTTCTTGTCCACAGACAGAAACATGAAGGCGTATATATGGTTTGGGCCAGTCTAGAGATACCTGAGGTGATCCAAGCAGCAGAAATTGCACTGGAGAAACATGGGAAAGGAGTGTTTCCTGCAAAAAGCCAAATCAGTCTGCCCCCTCTCTCTCAGGCAGTCATTTACAGCCACAAATAATCCATAATGTACCTTTCTTATCAAATCCCTGAAGATACCAACCGATTGCCCTATTCAGAGAATGATTAATCTCTCTTGGATTTTTTTCTTAATTATCTATGGGATATGTATTAAAAAAAATAAAATTGCATATAGTTAAAAACCTTGCAACCCTATTTTTCTCTTACTACCATCACTGCCTTCAACACACTAATTAAATCATTGTTTTAACTGAATGATTAAAGCCTCTTGAGAAGGGACTGCCATGTTACTGTGTTTGTCTAGACCAGAGCATAATGATTCCCTAGTCTGCAGGGACTATCACAACACAGCAAAGATCATGCTGTTACTTTTGTGGTAACTGTGGGGTTTTCTGCACTGTGCTGTAGCATAAAGGCAAGTGAGATTGTCCTGAGATCTGTACAGCAAATTAGAATAGCTCTATTATGTGATCTAGCATCAGGTTTAACAGAAACATACATAAAGATGGGCAGATGAATACAGATCAGTCTAAACTAAGAGGGGAAAAATACAGTTTTAAAATCTTGATGTTTTCATTCAGCAACCATATCCTGAAGAGTTAATGTTCAGAGGATTTGTTCTGACTTCTTTTGTGGCTAGTAATACTTTTTTTTTATATCTATGTCTAGTGATAGTAAAGCAATAACCCTTCTGATTGTACCACAGTAAGGTTTAATGATACATTGCATCCAGAGAGCATTCTGAATTAACCATTTCAGATAACCAGACTATTTTATAATGCACTCTTAATAATCATTTCAGCAAAGACAGTAATTTTACTGTGTTCAGGCAGTGGAACAATAGCGGTAGTATAAATCCCAAGATAGCACTCAATGTACTTTAAGAGAGAACTTTTGTCGCCTTAAAAAAAAATTTAAAGGCTGTGGTTCACATTTCCACATATCTCTGAGTGTAGGATAAATTGTTGATTCACAGTCTTCTGTATTGCATCCATGTAGCATGAAGCATCTGTAAGTAATAACTTAGGCAACTGTAGCACACTGATACTTTTCAGAATGGTAACAAAATACACATCAAAATACTGACCAGTCACTGGTTAACCAACTGCTGTATTCCAGAACAGTTGCCTCACTCTGAAGCTGTAGGCTTTGCATACAAAAGGGAGGACTATTCCACAGACTGCAAAACCACTTAAAGAGCAGCCGTGCCACAAAGTTCAACCAGATCCAAAAGGCCTTCACGTTGCTATTTTTCAGCTATTTCATTATTTAATGTATTTTTTAGGGTTTTCCTCTTTGACTACTTCTGATATTATGAAAGACACAGGAACCAAATAACACTAAAACCCATGAATCTTTATTTCACATTATCTAGTATAGTTCCCCAAACTCACAAAACACTTTTAATACCAGAGAGAAAACATTTCAGTGAAAGTGAGTATATGCACAGCCTCTATCCAAGAAACAACAGCAGAAATTTTATTACTCACTCTTCTTCAGTGTTAACAGCCAGAGGGAATACACTCTGGAAATCAATTTTCTCTTACGGGAACTTGATGTGGGTAGCTGCTTGATGTATTCAGCTTCTGTATGGCCCAGATTCAACAAGACACTTAAAAGCGTGTCTGACTATTCATGTGGGTATTTAGGTATGTGCTTAAGTACCTTCCTGAATTGGGACTTATGTTATGTCGTATGTATTTACTAGGCCAGGCATCCAGGCTAACAATTTTTCCGTTTTTCCTAGCTAGACCGCAGATAAGTACTGTCACACTATACATTTGGAAGCACCTGCAGTGAATTTATCAGACAGCGTTACCCAAGGCAGTGCAGAACACCCAAGGCAACAGAGAATGTTCTGTTGGAGAAATACATTATTCTGCCTCCTTAGCACAGACGCTGTAGACTGCTGAGAGGATCTGCATGGGCCAAACTTCAAACCTACAGGATAACAGAGCACTGTTTTATTTAAATATGCTGCCACAGTATCCAGCAGTTGCAGCCAGTCTCATGCCCTATTGTGTGAGGCGCCATAGAGAAGCATGAGGTCCCTGCTCCAAGAAATTTGCATTCTTAAGAAGCATCGCATGCCAGGGCTGAGTAATTGGAGAGCATGCATTTGCCACAATGAAATGCTTACCAAGATAAATCAAAAAGCAGATAATTTAGGAAGGAAAAATTAAGTGCATGACTGCTCTTTCCCTCTTTAAACTCTGGCTATTAGCCCAGACATTAGCCTATCTAACCCACAAGTGAGTAAGTTGTTTAGGAAACACAGTGATTCCAAGCATTAAGGAAGTATCACTGAGCAATTTTTTTCTCTTTTCTTGGAAGACAACATGTGATTAAGATTGCTCTCTAGTCTGCTCATCAGCCCTCTCTTGCTGACTTCTAAAATGGTGGCACATTTTAAACACAATAGCCCAGAGGAATAACTCTGCCAAGGGGACAAAGTCCCCAGGTGTTCTTTGAAATCCAGTGGCTGAACAGAAGAGAGACCTTGCTGCTGTTAGCTGTTGCAAGCCCCATTTGTGAGGCACAGAGCCTGGCTGGAAAATCTGGTGCTTCACTTTAGTTGTAAGAGAGCTGGAAACTCATACTGACTGCAAATGAACCAGGTTCCTTTCCCTCTTCTACCACCACCTGGATTTTCTGATTAAACTGCAATGTCCCCCTCATCACTTAGTTATCCTGCCAAAAATACTTACAAAACCTTGAATTAGTGCTGTCTCTAAGGAGAAGACTACAACTCAATTAAGGTGTCTAATCAGTATGTGCATGTAGAAGAGCCAGTCAGTGCATGCATGGCCATAAGAGAGCCTGAGCACATGGGAAATAAAGAGTAGGAGAACTTGAGAGGGAGTTGTAGTCTCCAAGGGGCATAGGAGAGAACATAGGACACAAATCCAGGATTCACTGGTTCCACTGTGCACTTATTTTGTAATTATCTTCTCTAACTTGCTTTCTGTCGGCTGTAAATGACAACAGTGATTCTCAGTATCTCCATTTTGCCTCAAGATCAATACTTCAGTCATTCTTCTGTTCAAGTGAGAATTATTTTCAGACTGATTGCTTCCACATAATTCAGCAGGATTGAACGTTGGTCTTGGGAGTAGTGGCATTGTTGTTTTTCTGTTACTGACACCACACAACACTAATATGCTGATGCCAACTTTGTGAACTGAAATGTCACCCTTCTGATTTTCATTCAGGCTTTCTGTAAAGTTTGACAGAGTGTCAGGTCATATTATAAGGTTGATTCATATCTTAGCAGTATGAAAATTCTTTGCTATTTGCAAAAAGGCACAGATAATATTGTCATGGATTTTAACAGTGGAAATATGCTGTTAGCATTGACAAAAGGAACTAGTGGAAACTGCTCGAGCCATATTTCTTTCCTAGTGCAAATTGGATACAATGCTGAAGAACTTTAGTGTGCATCAGAATTAATGGGAAATCATCATTAAATTTGCAGAAGTTCTGCCTTACATCTCACCCATCTTCACTGTTTTGTTTTGTTTTGTTTTGTTTTCTCCAATCTGCAAGTATTTTCAGGGCTAAGACTGGTATAAACTTCAAGCTGAGGAGGTAGAAACACAGAAATGAAATGACAGAAGAGAAAAAGAATGAAGCTGAAAATTAGGTCAGAAGACTGAAATCATGATGAATTTAAATCATTTGTTGCTATTTTATTCATCTTGGTTGCCTGATAAACTACCAAGCAGGACGAAGTTCAGGAGACTTGATATACTGCATGTTAAGTCTTTGTTGTTTTAAGGTGAACTCCCTTACTCCAGCTTGTTCTCCTCATCTCCCACACTTGTTGTTTTAATACAGAGGAAAGTTCAACTCCCCCTGCTTAGCTCCAGTACCTCTTAATGAGGGAACTGTAACACTATCCAGTCATCTCACCACACAGCAATCAGAATTTCACTGCTTCACACAGCTTGACTTATGTCAAATAGAATGGTTAAAATTCACCCAAGTCCTGGAAACCCCCTGTTGAGTTAAGCAGATCACATCTTAGCTACAGGAGGATTTTTTGTTTGTTTTGATTTTTAAATGGTCAAAGGGCAAGAGGTATTATTTGTGAAAGCTCTTTCACATACATGGTTCTTAGGATGCTGGCATCAGTAAGATGATTTATATATCATATATTTAGAGACAGCGATGATAGAGCTACATGTGCCAATAAAAAGAAACATTTACAAAAACACAGTCTGATCATACAAACTGAATCCTCTAGCCTATTGTGGTTAAGAAAATCTCTTAGACCATCCTAATAGATTATCTTTGACAGTATGCGCCCTTACATTTACAAAAGAGCAAAAATCAGAAGCAGGAGGTTCAAGGCCAGTAAACTTGAACCACAGGAGGTAATGTTATTTATGTGCAGCAGCACTTGAACAAGCATTCCTGAAGCCTTCAGGACAAGCCTTCTTGAAGGCTTACATGCACATCATATGGTTATTGCGACGGCTACAAGAAGAAAAAATACAAGCAAGCATTTGCAGGCATTTGACTTACGCTTGCTATAGCTCAGGTCGTACCTTCCAAGAGTTTTCAGACATGCTTTCTTTTTTAGTGTGCTGCCTCAATTAAACTGCAAACCAGACACAAGAGAATTGTCTATTAAGCTGTGAAATTGTTGTATTGCATTACAGGAAGCCTCCAAGTTTATAAAAATAGGAATGTCTTTGTGGTATAGGGGTAAAATATTCCTTTTACCCCAGTTACAAGACAGTTCAAAGGATATCATAAACAATTACCACTGAAATGATAATGCTGTGGATATTTTTTCTGTGTTTGTGGAGTCAGCAGAAGGAGATGACCTTTAACAGTGGCGGCTCTACATCCATGAAAAATTAATTATCCAGAGAAAATCTGAATTGCCTCTGAACAACAGCCTTGGAACCAACAAATCAAATCATAGTTTTAAATGGTGGCTCATTTAAAGATAGTTTAAAGATATGAGGAATGACTGAGCATGTCAGCATCCTTTATTCTGGTAAAAACCCACTGAGGGAAAATACGAAGAGTTTATAGAATCATAAGTGACATGGAGGTAGATAGGCGTCAGCTGTTCACTATTCTCTCCACTGCAAAACCAGGAAGGTATTAAGTGAATAATATAAATCCTGATCCAAACAAATTTGAGAACATGCTTCTTCATACATTGGTGGCAGTAGTGGGTGACGTCGAGAGGACACTAAACAAGTTAATGGAAGAAAAATGCATAATAGCTTACTAAATACAAAGAAACTACAGCTGATTCAGAAAATCCCTCACCTAGAGATAGCATAAAACTGGGAATCCTCAGGGTATACTCGTATCTGCTTGATCTGTCCTTACTTTTCTGTTGGCAACTGCTTACAGCCATTGTTCTCACTAGATCTCCCCTTAAAGACAGACTTCAGTCCATTCCTACACCAGCTATCCAGCCAGGGTAAAGGATGATGAAATAAACAAATAAAGAGCCACAAACAGCCAGCATAGCCAGGGCTTGTTGCCAAGTTGACAATGAGATCTCCTGGCTTTATCAGGCCTCAGGTGAGGAGGGTGTAAATGAAAATCTGAGGAGAGAAATGCTGCCACAGTCTCAAGGACTTTTCAGTCCTTAAGCCAGAAGATTTGCAGAGTCAAGCACTCAACACACTGCATGTCAGAGCCTCTCACTCACTTCAAGTCAGGAACCTTTTGAGCCACTTTACACAACATGAATCAACATCTTTATCACAGAATCACGGAATTGTAGGGGTTGGAAGGGACCTCAAGAGATCATCGGGTCCAACCCCTGATGCCAGCTCCATCTTCTTCCTGAAAACAACATAGTCTGTATTCATTGTCTGCTTTAGTATTTACCAACAGTTCTTTCAGCTGAAAAATGTAAGCACAGGTTGGGGCCAGACCATCCTGGGGACCATGTTGGAGTACAGGCTTTATGGACAGGCTGCCCAACAGCCATCCAAATTCTGGTTATCTTGGCACATTTATCTCTCCACAGCTCTCATAAGGCAGGGCTCACAGTTTCTGAGATGAGTGAAGATAGTGGTACTCAGCATGGCCAATGGTGTCTGTGTGCAGAGGAGGAAGAGGTTGTATTTGTACCACAATGCACACCGCTGTTATGCTGCAAAAAACAGACCAATCCTTCAAAATGGCCCAGATACTTAAACACTACAGTCACAAGCCAAGCTGCCTCATTTGGTCAGGAGACACTTTTTGGTGTGAATATCACCAGCAAAATCAATGTAGTCTACATACAAGAAGAATGCAGCAATGTGGTCCCAGGACCTCAGAGTTCACAACACAATATCTGACAAGAGAGCCAGAATAAATGGACTGCAGATAACCTAGGTGAGTCCAAACAATGCCCTCCAAACATCTGATGCTTTTATCACTTACCCTAAATGCAAGTTCTTCCATATCATTACCATGATTAAGTGTGATAAGGAAGAAAAACACAGCACACTGTCTGAGAAAATTTGGACTTCTGTTATTTATTTATTTATTTATTTATTTATTTATTTATTTATTTATAGGGAGAAAGAATGACGAATTTCTCTGAGAGGAATCAGGCTTCATGTTGAAAGTATTAATGACTTGTTATGTGCAAATACTGAAAGCATGTTATGTTTCGGGTTGTTAGTCTTTGGATATGATCTACGCTATACAGATTTGTGACCCACAAAACACAATGGTCTTAAACCAGGACCTATTGTGCTTTCAAAGTCAGGGTGATGTAAGATAAGAAACTTTACCACATATATGCTGTGCTAAATTTTCCAAGTGCAGTGCAAACATTCACAAACCTGCTTGCAGAATGGATCATGTCACACAACAGTAACACAAGCAGCTAGGTTTGCCAGACAAGGGAGACACCATTCCTTGACTGAGGTGCTCTGTGGCCAGATCTATATTGTACAATAGCTTACACACAGCTACCTTCAAGGGAAAGGTTACACATCTTGTCAGGGCCCTGAGTACAACCTTTGTCTTCCCTGCCTCTTTCCAAAGACTGGCTGCCTGGTCTCATAGCCAGCTTTTGATGCAGTCTTCAGTCAGAGAGCCATGAGCAAAGAGTTGTAAGAAGCAGATTTCTACTGTTTGTTCCTGAGGAGCTGCTTTTAATTTCAGACCTCACCCTTGATTTCTGCCTAAGCAACGTTTGCAGCTCTATCTGCACCTGACCATTACCAGGTGAATGAACTTCCCAGTTTTGCCCTGAACCTGTCTCCTCAGTATGGATGTTTCTGGTGAGCTGGACTCTTGATGGACCCTGGTTACCATCTCCAGACTTTGCTGCTCCTGGTACAGCTTGGAGAACCATCCTATGGCTGATCTTGGCACCAGCTTCACAGCTGCTGCAGACAGAGCCAGACTGCAGGGTTGGGCCCAGGTGATGTCAGAGACCATCCCAACAGGTGGCATCCCACAGCCTTGATCTCACCACCTGGTTAGCCCCAACAGGCTGTCTGTGAGCCGCCTGGGAGGCAGCTGTGTCAGGGTGCATGCCATGATCATGGTTTCATGTCAAAGGTTGTATAGACATAGGCAAAGTGATTTACAAAGCTAAGTGGAGAGAGAGCTAAGTCTATTCAAATATCAGATACCATAATTCATCCTGATTAGCCTGGGATGATTCAACAGCTGTAACCATTTAGGCTGCAATTCAGAAAGGCAAATACTTTAATCTAATGCTAGCAGGGGACGGCCAAGGAAAGGGAGGAACTGAAAAGAAAATATATCAAAATTTCAAACTTTGTCCTGGAAACAGAATTCCAAAACTTCATTAAAATGCTTATGCTGAAAGTATCAAAATATAACTCAGTTATACTAAAAAAATTACCTCAAATTTGTTGAGAAGGATCCAGAGCACCCAAGATGCAGTGTAGACAGAACTTAGGTCCAAGAAAAGTGATGAAGAAAGCTTTTATTCAACAGTGCTTTATCATGAGATCATATAAAATGTAGTGGGCACATCTATTGTGCCTTTTCATGGCCTTAAAGTTCTCTAAGTACCTGCACATCCACAGTTGGGCCTCAGCTATGAAGCACGTTATCATGTACACTCCACCATGATTCAGAGATAAGGATGTCTGTCTACAGCTGCAGTCCATTACAACCTGCTTAACAAACACACGGGGCACTGAGGTCAGCATGTAGCACTCAGCATGGCCACCTTCTCCCAAAAAATCTGACCAGTGCTGGCAGCAACCTTTCCTCTAATGGCCCTACCAAGGGACAGAAAGATTGATGTGGTCTGGAGGAATCTGGCTCTGCAAGAGAAGCAGAAGACATGAGCCTGTTTTTAAAAGTGTGTGCCTTACTCCGTGAGATGCCTCAGTCCTTAGTGCCCTGAGACTCAGCTTTCAGCCCTGAGCTGTTGCCCAGATTGCAGAGAGGAACTGGAGGTCAGACCCACTGCCCCTCTCCAGCTAACGCCAAGCAATGTCCTGCTCAGTGCTTCCCACCCAACCTTTCTGAGGGCCACCATGCCCTGCACTGGGCCCAAGCCCACGTGGCTCTGGCCACAGAGCACCTCAGTCAAGGAATGGTGTCTCCCTTGTCTAGCAAACCTAGCTGCTTGTGTTACTGTTGTGTGACATGATCCAGCTTTCACTACCCTTTCTTTTAAATGGGAGGGTAGGCTTTTTTCACCTAGGTGCTTCAGAGCTCCAGCCCAGGGAACAACCTCCTGAACAGCTGATCAGTCCAGTAGAGGGGGAAGCAGACTCTGTAGAGGGGAGGAACAGGTGCCAAAACTTGGAAATGGGAACCTCTGCTTTGGGATTTCACATCTCCAGTCTCTCTCCCTGGTTGATGTGTTCTGATGTTTGCTTGTACTCCTTGCCATACCTCATGTTGCAGGTAGGATATGGAGTCTAATCTCCACTGACTGACCAGTGCTCAGGAACCCACGTCTGCCAGTGTAGCCCCACACACCTCATGTTGGCTGGGCATTGTGCAGGACTACCCCTTTGGTGCGAGGAGGGAAAAGGCACTAAGCACCATGAAACTGAACCTGGGCATGTAGCATGCTGTGAATGTATTATTATTTTCCTCCAGTGTAGGCACACGGTGAAATAACATTCATTCTTCACCATCTAAATGTCAGTGTAGTGCAGCTGAGTCATTGATATATTAGGGTTAACTACACATTGCCTTCAGTGTGTAGTGCCCTTTTCAACTACTAGCACTATTAAAAAAAAAATAAAAAAAAAAAAAAAAGTGGTTAGATAGTGTCTTCCTTCTCCTTCAGCTCACAAGGTTAATTACTTGTCTTCAGTAAAGACCAAAAGAAGAGGCTCATGTAGCTCTGGATTACAGCTGGGATGGAGACTTTTCCCAGAACAGCAAAGATGTCAGTAACTGCAACACAGTGTTAAGACACTGTCACTAAGCAAGGGTGCACTGATAAGATCAGTGTATGAAAAAAAGAGGTTAGGTCCTCTTTCAGCCAATTTGTTCTTATAAATTGTTTACTATTGTTAAAGTAAACAGCAGTTAAGATAATCTTTCTTTTAAAACACTCTTTCTGTCAAAAGGAAAATGGGTAGGCCTGGGATGCAAATGTTTTTTTCAAGGCAATTTGATATATACTGCCTTTCCTGCAAGATAGTTTTTAGTGGCTAAGGAAAAATTGACCTTGTACCTAGTCAAGTAACATGTAGGTCACAATGCCTAAATGTTCACATTTTGGCAGTAATTGATATGGCCAAATGTAATGGCCATCCTTACACTGTCTGTCATATACAGGGGAAAAAAAAAAACGTATAAAAAAAAATCATGGTTCAGAATTCTGACCAGTCTACCAACAAGAGACAAGCTTTGTGGGCTCAGAGGACAGCTGAGGTTGGAAGGGACTTCTCACAAACATATAGTCCACCTACTTGCTCAGAGTGTTAGTTAGAACAGGTTGGACCTGGAGCATCATAGTCATATTTTGAATATATGGAAGGATGGAGACTCCACAGCCCCTCAGGGCAACCTGTTCCAGTGTTTAATCATCCTTATCATAAAAAGATTATTTTTCCTATGTTTAATTTTTTTTTTTTTTTGTACTTCACTTTACACACATTGCCTGTTGTCCTTTCATTGGGCAATACTGAGAATTGTCTAGCTCCTGGAATACGCTACCTGGTTCCCATACTCTACCCTCCTAGTCTAAAAGTTTTTTGTTTTTTTTTTTTTTTCTGATATCATGTCCTCCCAAGCCATAATTTGTGACCATTAACCCTTCTTATATTATCTGCCAAAAAGAAGAAGAGCTTGGCTCTGTCATCTTTGTAGCTCTACTTATACTGATGTTAAATCATCCTTTAGGCTACTCTTTGCTAGGAATAAACAAGCCCAGCTCCTTCAGGCTTTCCTCAGAGGTGATGTACTTCAGCCCCTACAGAGGGGCTTCCAACCAGCTTGGTAGTCCCTCTGGTCCCTCTCCAGTTTCTTCTTCCGGAACAAAACTTTCTATCCCATGTGTGGCTTCACAAGCACCAAGTAAAGGGGAACTATAGCAATTATAACTTCCCTTAAACAACAAGCCATGGTCCTCCTAATGTAGTCCCATATGCAGCTTGCCTTATTCACTCATTTATTTTTCTGCCACATCCTACATCCTTGCTCTGAAACATAAATATGTAATCATTGTTTGAAATGAATCCATAGATTTAATGATATTGTTAAAACAACCTATGCTGCTCTTGAAAGATATACCCCAAAGTTCTTGGTTTCATGTTCCAGTGACAAACCAGTTGACTACAATAAATTAACATTGCAGAAAAAAAAAAAAAATTGTTCAACCAAACTGAGCATTTCTTAGCAATCTGATATTTGGCACACCTTCAGAGTTTGCAGACTTATTCTTCTGCTGGTGTTTGTGATGGGAGAAAGCAGACTTTTGCTGCAAGCATGCAACCCATCTGAAAATCAAAGATTTCTTAGTCAAGGAGGTCAGACAGTATCACAAATTCCAGAATTAATGTGTGGTATATGCAGAATCTGATTGTCTCTGGGAAAATACTTCAAAGTCAGAGCATGACATTCAGAAGTATTGACATGCACCTCCACCCATCCCTTGAAAAACTCTCACTTAAAATGCTAAGCTTCCATCCTGGCCTAGATGAGCGATCTTGGATGAAAGCCCAGTAGACCTTGCAGTCTGCCTAAACCAGGCTTGGGTGGACCCTGAAATGAGATATAGTCTCTCTTATTTCATTATAAAGGCAGTGGCATTGAAAGAAAAAGAAAATGTAGAGAATTGTATTCAATCCAACGTAACTTCAAGAAAAGTTTAAGAGTTGGGAAGAAAAAAAAAAAAAAAAAAGTCTTTTTACAATAATGAAGAAGCAGTAGACTGATATTGCTATTATTATTATTAACACCCAGTGCAAGGCATTTAACAGCTTCCACTCCCAGTAGCTTCAGTGGGAGAGGTTGTACGTTGTCAACTGCTTCCCTCTTTAGCAAAACCTTGAACCATCTGAGACATTTAGCTCACACTAAATGATCATACGCCAAGTATTGTGATGATGACTGATCTTGCTGCCTGAGTGGAGTTACACAATGAGCAAGAGTGGAAATAAGTAGGTGATTAAAAGCACTTGTGCTCTTAAGAACGCACTTGTGTGAGTCCCTGACTTCTTGAGCTACAGCACTGTCTTAGAAAACACTGGGCCCAGTGACACCCATCCACTTTACTGCCTCCACAGACATACAACCAGCAACCAGTAGAGCTTGAGCAAAGGACACAGAAAGTGTGCTCCCAATGAAGGGACATATACCTCTCAGAGGGTTACAGTCAGGGAGCAGCAAGAACAAGACTGACCCACAGAGGGGGACAAGCCAAGAGTGATCCCAACACAGGCTGTGCCTTCATCAACAAGGTATTATCCCATGAACATAGCAGGCAGAGTAAGGAGCTACAGTAGGCACTACCAACAGCCCCAGAACAGAAAATGATGAGCCAGGGCCCACCCTGGGGCCCCAATCAGGAGCAAGAGAAGACAAGGCTGGGAACAAGCTACAACATATGACCAAGGATATCTAGGATACAAGCTACCTACAGCACAAGTCTAAGGTCCATCTGGGAGGCAGGGATGGAGACAGGCATGCCTACAGTATGGCTCATGACAGGACTGTATGTCCAGTACTGAATGTAAATTGAGCCCCTGAGCTGAAGATGGGGGGTTGGGGCCATTAAGGACTATCAGTGCCCTCAGGGCAGTGCTTTTACATCACATAGCCCTTATGTTTGTGTGAGGCATTTCTCTGTATTTTAGAAAGATGCCACATCACAGAGTAAGAGCAAACAGGAAGCAACTTATGCAGGAAGCACAAGCAATCAACCTGGATCTCCTCATTCACAGGGACTAAGCACATGAGCCCAGAAAGACTGAATCCCATTTACAAGAAATCATTAAATGTTGTACTAGACCAGCTGATATTAGTAAGGCCACACAATCCCTGTTGTCGACAGCTTATTCGCATAATTCATGGCTGCCTCCAATTATCTGTGGGAGATTTGCAAGTCGGACTCTCAGCCTGTAAAGGAGGTTCCACATGGGCAAGCGCTTAATGAACAGATTGGATTATAAACACTGACTAATCTTTCCCACATGTACACCTGAAGAATATCACAAGTGACAGCTGTTTAAATTTCCAAGGAAATTAATGATTCCTAAAGAGGCAAGGCTTATCAAGGCTTTGACTGGGACTGATAACGGACAACCGCCAAGGGGCAAATTGTTTATAATAGTCTATAAGTGCCTCATTCTATGGGTTCATCTTGGAAACTTTTATTGATGTGGTCCCTTTTATTAACATTTGTGCTGGCAAAGAGTAGAACAGCTTTGTTCAATCTACTGATGATATTGGGCTACTAAGGCCTCTAATGAGCATCTCGTATCTTGAGGTCGCAGTCAGTTTAAAATGATTGGTACTGAGGCCAGGATGCCCTGTGCTCAGCTGAGCCTTACTAGATGGCTATATTGTGCTTACCCCGTCCAGAACTCACATCCTTGCAGGACTCATCTGTATGACTGCTGAAACATTAACTAGCATATGGTAGGTCATTTAATGCATTCACTGTCTAGAGAATTGGGAGTGGGAGGTGGGAAGAGAGTAATCCAGGTTTACCATAAGACTATAACCAACCTCTTCTAATAGACCACATATGGAAAGAGCAAGCAACTTTTTCTGCCCTCTTTTGCAGAAAATCTGTAGCTTTACAACAGGACACAAAACCTGTGTCAGTTTCTTCCCTGGTATTCCTCCTTTCCCATGGAGCACATGTCAGGAAATACTCCATGAGGACTTTCCACAGTCTAGTTCCATTTTAAAGAGGGTGTCATGAAGAAAGGGCACCTATGCCGTCCAGTAAAATTGGCCAAGTGGAAAGAGCTTTGTGGAACTCAGGGGTCAAAAAAAAAAAATGGGTTGACAGCTACAGCAAGCCATTTAGCACAAGCTACAAGTACTGCAATTCCCTTGCAGGATTGGGTAGCTAAGGGATTTTTTTTTCCTCTTGGGCAATGAGCTCCTTCACAAAGGAGCATGGAACTAATTTAAATTCAAGACTACAGACAAATCAAGCAGCCCACAAACATTTTCAGCTTTTTCTTGCATAAGAATAACTCTGTAATCCATCACTGAGATCACTGCTGAAGTATCTGGCCACAGCAAGGGACGTATTCCTTCTGCCATGCTGGTGTAAACCAGAACTGACTCAAATGAAACAAGTGGATGAAGGTCATGGGTACAGTCAGGCTAAAACCAATGGAACTGGAAAGAGTCTGGTATGTGTTTTATCTACATGTAAGCCCATTCTAGTATTACTTTCTGACCCATTGCACTCAATTAGGCCAATTTTGGATGCATGTTGTATATTCTACAATATTTATTTAATTACACTGATAGAACTCTGCTTGGTGAAGGTCTGGTCCTCTATCTGCTAGCTTAATTTCTCTGTCATTCATCATCAAAATTATTTGGGTGTTTCATTTAAAGAGTATTGAAGCCTCTGATGACTGGATACACTATTTCTGCTTGAATAATTTCTTGTTCTTTCTCAAGCTAGGATGGTGTTTTTCCCAAGCATAAATGTGAAAAAGAAGTAAATCAGTGATCTTACAATTGGATTAATAAATAATGGATATTTTAAAAAAACAGCTTTCAGGAAGAAATGATCTATGTCCTCCCAGCATCAACGCGTATGCTCACACACAAACACACACACATATTTCCTCAGTTTTATTTTAGGATCTTGCATAATTAGGCTTTTTATTCAGATGCTGAATATCTGCCACAGAGAATGTTTTCTTATAACCACAACAATATGATGCTATATTAGGATAGGAACTCAATTTGTAGGACATTTGGAATCTTTGTTACTTATGATTCAAGCCTGTTTGCTGTCATGAGGCAAAGAAACCAAGAACAGCTAGCCTAAGCAGATGTTGCTAGCAGGTAATAGGACTGCTTTGGTTAAATTAACTGTTTACTATCTTTCTGCTGGATTTCCAACACAATCAGATTTTTAATAATGTGAACAAGGACAGTTCTCTTTGCTTCACTGGTTTGTTTGGGTATTTCTGCTACTGCATACACATCCTTCAGTAGCTAATAGAGTGCTATTTAATCAACATTTAACAGCCTCTTCCTTCTTAGCTAACACAGGGAATGTAAAGAACACGTACAGAATGAATGTACATCATGATGGCAATTGGTGTAAAGCAGGCAAGGGCAGTGCTGAAGCCATGTAGAACAAATCACGGAAGTCTTTTCCTGATGTCCATCTTTTGTTTTATCTCCCTTGTTTCTTTGTTTATCTTCATCTTCTTTCATTGTCTAGTATGAAGACTCTGCCCCGTCTCCTGGCCCAGGAAGGCCAGGTCCACAGAAATCTGGAGATAACCAGCTGACCAGTGGGAAATGTATGATGGAGGCCCCTCTGCACAGCAGGCAAGAGAGGTAGAAGTAGGGAGAGGAAGATTACTTTCCATTTCTCCATGGCTCTGCACCTCTGCTTCTGTTATCACTGTATACCAGTCCCACCCTAATGCAACTAGTTTTATAATACACCTATACACCACTTCAGGAATTTTTTTCTGATCTGAAGGACCACTGTTCAAATGCCTATGCTGGATTCTCAAGGTCAGCTAGCTCTATCTGCTGAAAGACTCTCTATGGCAGGAAAAAGAAGAAAAAAAGTCTCAACAAAACCCTTTTCTTACAGGACTAAAAATTTGCTCATATGTGTTGAGAGATTTTAGAAGACGATGTGCAACAGTGCCATCTGATGGGCTTATTCAAAAGGGTAAATGAGGTGACTAAACTGGAGGCCTGTCAAACTTCTGCCCTCTGTCCTAAGCAAAATGCCATGACTAATACTGGAATTGATTGAAAGAAGGTGCTGTCCAATTGATTGTTATTAACATAGCCTTTTCCCATGAACCTGTGTCAAACTACTTTTTGAAATACATTTTTTTTCTTTTTTCTTTTTCTTTTTTTTTTTTTTTTTTTTTATAAAGATAATAGGGTTAGAATAGTTTCTATGGTGGGATATTTAATTTAGCATTGCAGAATGTTTTGATTAAAACACTATGGCAAATCAAACATGATTCTCACGTTAAATGAATTAATTACTGGGTAATAAGCCCTCAAGAGAAATGTCAAAGCAAGAAGCAGTACAGGAGAGATGAGGGTCCAGAGGTCTCTCGGGAAAAGCTGGTGTGTCACATGGACAGAATATAGAGCTTCCTAGCATGACAGAAAAAGAGAGGAAGTATTATGTAATTGATCAATATTTATATATTTTCTTTATCTCTTTCACAATGTGAACAGCTGTGGATTTTATCCTTGGAGAATATATTGCCCTTAAATAGTTTTTAGGAATTTTTGGGACCAAAATCAACATAGCTTTTTATTAAAACGTAATTAATTCTTCTGTAAGACTCCAGCCAACTGACTTGTTCAAGGAACGAGACAAAAAAAAATCATGGGATCTTTTAATTGATTTACATCTTCATTATTGTATTACAGCATAGGTAAAACAAACAAATTTCTCCAGGTCTGAGCTCCTGTGAACATATAGACTTGGAGAGCAACATTTATTTCACCTGCTGCAATGAAATAGAAAGAGCCATCCCTGGCCACAAAACTCAGTTCAAGGCCCTGCAGTGTAAATAGCTTTTATCGATGAGCAAAGAGAAAACCTTGAATACAAACTCTAAATAACAAATATACTGCATATATGTAAATAATGGAAAGAAATTATTTTTGAAACAGACCTCGACAATTTGGTTAGTGGGGTTGAGATCAGAGTTATATTGTTCAGCATGGGAAAATGAAAATCTTAAGGAAAACATAATACATCTTTTGGGGACTCACTTTATCTTCAGTAAGAAGTCTGCTAAAAAAAAAAAAAAAAAAAAAAAGCTATGATGGATAACTGGTTGAATATTAACTGGCTTCTGTTGTGTGTCTGTTTTCAACTTCCTTCCTAACTAATAACTTTCACAAACAAAAATCCCTACATTTTTTCCCCACAAATTGATTAGTCTTGGAAACAAAAGCAATGCTAGACCATTGTAAATCAAAATTAATTTTTTACAGACTGAAAATAATAAGAACAATTTTACTTTAACTCTTGATTTTCCTTGGAGTTCTAACCCCTGCCTAGGGGCTGCTTGTGAAGGAAAGCTCTGTTCAAAAGTCTTTCTTAAAGAGGGATTAAGTTTGTGGGATATGGAAAGCGAGGATACAAAGAAAGATCTATGTTGATTCAGGAAAACGTTGTTTCATTTATGGCTATTTGGAGGGAGAGAAGGAAAGGGAGAATTACATGTGTTGGGTGTGTGTGTGGAGGGAGGGGGTTGGTGAGAGATAGGCATCTCACACCTAAAGAAAGCATCATTGCTGCTTTTGAAAAACTGAAATTTAATATGCAAACACTATGAATGAAATATCTTATTGTACTTGACATTTCCTGGATCTACTCACAACAGCCTTTGATATTAAAAGAAGAATAAACAGTCCTGTGCCAAAAGCTGTTAATAGCCTGTTTCATAGCAAAGCTCACTTCACTGTGGTACCCACAGATAACTTCAGCTTTAAAACAAGCAACCTGTGGGATAACAGAAGAAAAGAGAAGAGTATGTCTGTCTGGACATACTGTTCTCCCAGAAAGGGTATTTAGATCCTATAATTGGCTCTTGTTAAATACAGGAGCTATTTTGCAGTAAAGGCATAATTGAAAAACTCAGGTAATCAGGCTTTTCTTTCATGTGTGTATATGTGTGTGATTCAATTATGCAGCTAAAAAGGACCAAATCCAGATGTTCTTTGCTTACACAGCAGAGATCATGTCTAAGAAACACCAAAGCTTGCTGTGAGCAGCATTGCATTGCTGTAACAGGACATGGCTATAACACTTCGTGATCTGAGGAAAAGATAAGAAGCAAATATGCAGTGCCATATCTGTGCTTTCATCTACTTTTGTTATTGATTCTCAAATCCCCTGGGAGTCATTCTACAAAGAATTTTTTATATTTAGATTGGTATTTACCAACTAATCTTCTTCTTCTGCCTCATACCACCTTTGTCGATAAGTCTCATCCTGGTTATAGGCTCTAAGAATGCGTGATGAAAAGGTGTACAGCCAGAAGCCAGTAACATTGCCAGAAGTGAAGGCATATAAACCTCTGTGAGTGAGTGAGTGTGGGTGTGTGCATAGCTGCCATGATCCAGCTGCTTCTGGCCCCCAGATAGAGTTCCTGGAAGTTCATCTGTCTGGTCTAGAGGTACTTCTGTGATAAAGCAGATTTAATGGGGAAGAGCTCAACATGCAATAACATAAGCTGTATGTTTTCTTTCTTCCCTCTCACCAAAAGCTAGTATTCAGTTTCTCTCCTGTCCAAGTCAGATTAGCTTCCCATAACAGCATTCACTCTCGACAGTCCCACTATTTGATTTCATGACAAATTGAGCTTCAGACTAATATACTTGCTTTTGGAGCTGAATGCAGAGGATGCTGAAAGAGCCCTGAGCAGTTGCATGTGGGAAGGGGCAAAGTTGTGTATTTATATCCTGTCTTTCTGCCTTTGTGTCTGAGCATATATGAGATCTCATGCTGAATGAGAAAGTTCATCTATGAATTGCAACATAATGTAATGTACAGCATATGTGGAAAGGAACAATTTCATTTACAGACCATGAACAGGTGTGGCATATGCAATTGTTTAGTTATTTTTTGTTTTCCGAGAGGAAAACAAATCTTGTGATTTTTTTTTTTTTTTAATGAAGAATCAATATTTTTAGAAGTTTCTCAGTAGAAATATTATCCTTGTACTTTATTAACACTGAGTGACCACAAAAAGACTATAGAGATAGTTCACTGGTTTAAAGAGAAGCCATTAGCTTATTATTTCTTTTTAAGTTAGTGCCACTTTTTTAGTTTTTATTAGTTACAAATGTAATGTTTCACTGCATATTTAACATAAATTCTATAGTTTTATGAGAGCATTTAAAATATGAAGAATTCTCATGAAATAGAGGAAGGAATTAAACAAAAATTAACAAGGTTTCAAATGCAGCAGAAACAAGAAACATGGCAAAGAGTCTGTAGAGACAATAGACAATTCAGCTGTAATAGTTTTCCAGAAAGATAAGGCCACGAAAGAAAAGCTAAATCAAGTACTTACTTATTAAGGGATGTTTCCACCACAGCTCCTCTTTACAGAGGGCTGTTTCAAATTGCCATGTCAGAAGAGATTTTTGAATAAAATTTATAAAATGAGAAGTAGCAAACCACAAGGACCAGATGATATTCACCCACCCATTCTGAAGGAATGCACATATCAATGTGAAAATGTTATGTGTAATCTGTCACTTGGAATCAATCTCATTCCTAGAGAAACAGAAAACAATGAATGTGACACAATTTTTAAGCAGTCAGGAAAGATTTGGGAAACTATAGATCAAAAAATCTCACTTCCATACAGGGGAAACAATGAAGGCTGTAATAAAATCTAGAATTAGTAGCAAAATGGAAAGATTTTATATAAAATGAAAGAGTCAAAATTGCTTCTCTAGATGGAAGTCACAGCTGTCATATTAAATATTTCTTCAAATTAATTAGTGAGAATATTGCTATGATATTCTAGTTGACTACACCCAAAAAGCTTTCAACCACTTCCTTAACTAAGACTTTTCAAGAAGCTGTCGTGGAATAGTAAGAGGGACAGGCTTCACATGGATTAAAAAGATAAGAAACAAGGCAGAAATAACCGGTCGTTTTGCACCGGGGTGACTACCAATGGAGCTCCACAGGAATCTGTACAACCTGAGCTTTCTGAGAATACAGAATTACTCAGAGCTATGAAACTAATCCTGTCTGCAGAGACTGAGAATGAAATTCTGATGGTTTGAACAGTGAAGCAGCAATCGACATTAATAAACAGAAAGCAAAAGAGATGGGGAAAATCAGTGACAGTTACACATACATTTATGCCTCTAAATTTAATATTAATACTGACATTCAGGAAATAGTTCCACATCATTAAGCCACTGTATGAATCCATGTTGAGGGCTGCATGTAAGTCTAACCCTTGTGTATCAAAGTGTATAGGAACCTTAACAAATACACAGAGAAAGAAGTCATTAGCATAGCAAAACTGTTAAGAAAGGACAGCTAACTTCTGACACTGCAACACCACTGAAAAACATGTTATTTGAAAAAAAAAAAAATAATAATAATCTGATTACCAAAGGAAAAAAAAGTCTTAAAAGAAAAAAGCTTTTAAAATCTTAGAAATATCATAGACTTGTAGATTCATTTAGGTTGAAAAAGACCTTCAAGATCATCAAGTCTACTGTATTACAATCCCAGATTTACCTATCCATTTTTTTTCCCTCCAGGTGAGACTGACACTTACTAAGATGTTGATCATGCTTCATTGATGAAAACATCTCTATATTATGACGTGTTCAAAAATATATTTTTTTCTAGAGACATCAGTATGGACCTTATGGAGCCTGCATTGGCTTCTGTTTTGTTGGTTGGTTTTGTATTTTTTTTGTTTGTTTGTTTGTTTGTTGTTTTTATTGGCATGTGGAGCTGGGGAGATGGAGGAAGACAAAGACTTATGCCAAAGGTAGGGCTTAGGGCTTTGTTTTGAACATACATGCAACACTTAGAAATAAAACGCCAGTTATTTGAATCTTTTCTTGTGATTGCATTTAAAGTGGAGTCATCCAAATAAAAAAGATGTCCCCAGGATCTCTTAAGCAATAAACAGGGAATGAGTTTCCTGAGCATAGCAAAAAGGTTAATGTTAAATGGAGATTGAAGACAGTTACTGAAAACCTATTCTGGAAGCAAAAGACAACATTTCTCCAAACAGAGAGGAAATAAAAGCCTAAAGTAAGGCTCTGAAGTTTAGAAGAGTTAAATTCCAGTAAGAATGGGTGGTTTAACCAGAACTTTTATCCTGCTCCATTCTTAGCACTTGTTTCTAATATTTCCCTTCCCTTCCTTCAAGATCATCTTCTGCAAAATCTGGTTCTTGCAGCCACAAGGAACTGCCTGTGAGGATTTTGAGGGAGATGCTAAGCAAGGGAAAATGGAAGGGAATGGGTGGATCCTGGTGAGCACAAAGGAATTGATCCCATGTGTGGAAGAAATGCTTTTCTGCAGTGTAGGCAGTATCTGGGCAAGCCCAAAATTCCTAGGCCTGTTTCTCCATCATTGAAAGATAGTGACACTCATGGCCACATTTTCTGAGATACTAAGATCCTGTGATCAATTTCTGTGGAACTCAAAAATGTTTCTAATGTCCAAGGTAATGGAATTACAGCACCTGCATTAAAATAAATAAATAAATAAATAAATAAATTTTCAGCAACAGCAGTTATATTCATTCTTTCTTTCTTTTGGCCTTTCTTTAGATTTATGTGTATGGATAAGGATCTATCTATATTGCATAGGGGATTTTTTTTAATGTCATGTTAACAAATATTTATAAATAATACTGTAACAGGCAATTTCAGAACCTCAGCCTGTCCTCCCCTTCCAGCGTTTCCTCTGGCCTCTTTTAGAAGTGGATATTTTAGTCTGTCCCAAGGCTAGTGACTATGACAATCACTTGAAAAGCTCATATACACATAGACACACAAGCACTGATAACACCACAGGTCATGTTTCAACAAGAAAATACTTTTTTCCTCACTGTCAGTAGAGCAAAAAACTCCTCTTTATATGTATCCCATTCCTCCCAACACCTGCAGCTGCTATACACACAAGAGGCACATGTCCCAATAATATTTCCAAATCTCTCTTTCACTTAACAGAAGGAGTGTTTTCTTAGCAAAAAGCAAAGCAAGTAGCCTCTCTTCTCGATTAAAACTCTCTGACTTTTGGAATCTCCTACTAAATTATATTTGTGATACAGGAAGGGTGTAGGAGGGAGGAAAAGAATTGAAAAACTCCAGCCTTGTGTCAATTATCAAGTGTTTTAAATATAGAGATTTTCCCATCAACTAGAAACTAAATCCACTTGTTTGTTGCCAGGGAAAATGGGTGAAGATGCCATTTCTAAAGTGTGTAAAGACTTCGTGGTTCATTTCACAATAATATTTGTTGAACTTTTGTGGCATGTTTTCAGAGGAAACAAGATGGGGCTGCGTTAGTCATGATTTGCTAAATAGTACATCCTAATCCTTCCTAGTTTTTGTTTATTCATGCCTTGCTGTGGGATTTACAGTATTAGCTCATGGAAAGAAAAAGAAAATCCCAGCACATAGAGGAATGCAGCCTTCCACTCCTCTGCTTGGAGGCAGGTTTGGATATTTGTTTCAGGATGATTTTCTTCACTTCTGACAGAAACACAAATGCACAGAGAATGGGCAAAGGGAATAGAAATGGGTAGTCTGTTTCTCAGGCACCACTTTGCTACATCTGTGAGACTAAGTTCCACATATGAGATGTCCTGGAAATCATGAGCTGTCCGGCAAGGCAATGTAGGGTGAGCTGCACCTTTCTACTCAGAGCACACCATCACATTATGCCTCTGCCCGCTGCCTCTCATGGTCAAGGCTCTTATCAAGTAGACACTATCTGACTTCAGATACCCCAGGGCACCCTCTTCAGCCCCAGCACCTTGGCCTCTGTTTTGTCCTCTCTGGGCTCCTTCCTGAGCAATGACACACTGAGAATTTGGCCACAGAGGACAGAGGAACAGCGGTAAGGAGGATGCAAGCTATGGTAGAAATGTTCCCGCCAGCTCTCCCCTGCCTTGTTAGGTATTTTCAAAGCTTGCTCTCACTATCCATCTCTCCAGACTGAAGTGGCCGATAAAGGAACTCTTCTTACTTTTTCTCACCTGCTCTGAAACAGGATCTGTTTGGTGTGATAGGCCCTTTTGTCAGAGGGGAGAATGTCACTTTTTTGTGTTGTTTTGTTTCCTCTTGACTCTCGTTGGCCATAACCTTGGCAGAACCAAGGACAGTGCTGCGGGTCATGGAGTGCCATCCCACTGGCAGGGAACAGGCACGGAGGGGTGGCGAGCAAGGCAGCAAATGTGATGAAATCCTTCCCATGCTTTTCCAGTCCAGGTGATCCTCTCGGTGATAGATCTGGTCTGAAACTCTGCCATGTCTGAGGAGGGCAGGTGCAAAGGGAAACCAAAGCCTGTGGTGCATAATGCAGTCCTTATGAGCTGAAAAGGAGCATTCAATATGCCATGGATGGAGATGCTGACAGCAACGACCTGTGTTTTGCAGGAGAATGTTTCAAAGAGTAAACTCACTTCCTTTGAAAATCCCAGAACAGAGCCAGCATGGGCCTGGAGAGCAATAGGTCTGCTCAGTGATGACTACCATCAGAGAACTAAGGAAGAAATAGTTTAATTTTATTATACCTTAGTACGTTCCTCAGCTGCCCAGCATATGGAGCAAAGACCATGGCATTCAGGAAGACTGGATTTCTGTTCCTTGGCCTGTTGAGATCTCTAAGGATGAACTTATACAAGCCTACTCTGCTCTGGGCACCTCAGCTTTTTTCATCGCAAGTCTTTGCAGCTCTTGAGAAGCTGAATATCAAATATTGTTATTATCTAAAGTTTTTTGAAACTATTTTTAGACTTCATCAGTCTATCAGTCCTCACATCAGTTTCTGTAAACCTCTCCTTTCCAGTAAAAATATATTTTCCTACACAAATTACTGTGAAAATAATGCCGTGAAACTCCAAAAACAGGATGAATGTCTGTTGTGTGACTGATCTGTAACAGACAAAAGACTGGGCTATGAAGTGATTGGGATAACAGGAATAAAAGTATACATAATTCATTAGTTTAAATCTGACTGTACCTTGCAAATTTTATTACGATTTGTTAGAGTCATATATTCTTCTTTGTAACACAGGATTTTAACATGCTTTTTCAATTGCAGTAAAAATTCCTTTTGGCTAGACTGCTCCAGTACCTTGTGTTTCTTGTTCACCCATATTTAACAGTAGTCATTGATAAGGTTATCTCACTTCATTATTTTTCTTCAATTATTCTTATAAAGTTGAAGGTATATTTGTAGGACCCAAACTGTGAGCATAGTTGCACAATCTCTCTCTAGCTGGCATGATTTGAAGCAGCTATACTGCCCCAAATCATGCTTAGCATTCACATTAACATTCACACACAGAGTGGCCATTTCATACTTGAATAATTTTACCCCTCTTGCTTCCTTGCAGGTTGACAATCACTCACACCTCCCACACATGGTAGAAAGAACTCACATCTAGCTCTGGGTTGGCCATGGCAAACACATCCCACTAACACATCTGCCAGTAGCTTGGCTATATCAGCTTGGATATACACACAGCTACAGCAGTATCTCTTGTGAGAGGAGCCGTGTCAGCTCACTGTTGCAGATCTGCACCCCTGCTATAATTAAGTATGTATTCCTAATGCAGTACTTGCCTTTTACTTTTTTCAATTTCACAAAATAATCTATGTCTCTGTCTTCCTTCCTTCCTTCCTTCCTTCCTTCCTTCCTTCCTTCCTTCCTTCCTTCCTTCCTTCTTTCTTTCCTTCCTTCCTTCTTTCTTTCCTTCTTTCTTTCCTTCCTTCCTTCTTTCTTTCCTTCTTTCCTTTTCTTTCTTTTTCTTTCTTTCTTTCTTTCTTTCTTTCTTTCTTTCTTTCTTTCTTTCTTTCTTTCTTTCTTTCTTTCTTTCTTTCTTTCTTTCTTTCTTTCTATTATCTCAATAAAGCACAAGATTTTCAAATTAAACAAGATCCATGATGAAAGACATAACACAACTTTGTACCTTGGCATGAGGAGAAAGTTGAAATTATGCTTTTATTAAAGCTAGATCTCATTTCTGGTTGCTTAAACCACTCTTACAATTTTTGCAACATTACAAAAAAAAATAGAAATTTAAATTTGGCACTGTATTCATTTAATGAAGTTTTTGTTCTGCATACTAGTCTGAACATCACTTTTAATTCAGGAGATCAGAAATAAGCAATAGAAATCATTTGTTTTCAGCTTGTCTTTGAAGTGTTGCTGCTTTTGTGTCACTGGAACAGAATTTTCTTTTACCCACATCATAATTTTACAACATCAAGGTCTAGATTCAGAGTAAACACTAACTGCACAACAATCCAGATTAAATCATGAAGTGAATGTAACAAAAAAGTCTCCTCTCAGCACTGCAACTTCATTTTATACTCTGCAAAACATCATCTTGCACAAATTATATGCCAGTTTATGCTCTCTTCAGCTTCATTGCTTCCATGACAAAACCCAGGGCAACCTCCAAAACCATGATCTCGTCTAATAAGACCATGATGCTGAAGTCCATCATAATTTCTACTGTGAAGCCACTGATGGCCTGACAGGCAAAACAGACTGCTCAGTTCTAGTTCAATGCCATTTATTTCAACAGTTTATTTCCAATTTTCTCTTGTGTACAAAACAAATTAGATGCACTTATATAATAATATTATGTTTCTGGCTGAAAGCAGCATTTCTGGTGGTTTTAGAGTTACCATTGTCATGCTTGATTCAGGGTGGTAGAGAAATATGCATAAAAACATTTGGGTAAGCATTCTTGAGTCTTTTCTTACAACAAACAAAACCTGAAGTGTTTTTGGGTAGCAGAAACTTGCACAGACCCACGTTCAGTTTTGGAAATGTCTGTATTACATGATGGCTTGGCCTGTGGAGCTTAGGAAACTGCATTAACTTTCTGTTCCCCTCTTCAAAATTCAGATGCTTTTAGCCATGTCTTTTCTTTTCAAAACTGTCTCCCATTAGTACTTTGCCCTTTTCCTACTGACCTGTGATCTCATGAGGGTAAGGAATGGATTTAGTTGGATAAGAACTACCTTGTACTTCTGTAGATAGTATGCAATTTTTGTTTATGTTTTACCTTCTCCATTATACAAAGTGTGCATAAAAATACCATAGCAAAGTAAAATAGCATTCAAAATCATATCTCACTCTTCACTTGGACATCATGGGGTAGCCACTCCTCCCTTCAGTTCAGCTGGTCTGCTCTACAAAATAGCCCACCCCACTGGGAATGAATGTCCATGGGCATTTGCAAATCAAGCCCTGACTTCAGAAATATGAATATGGGAGAAATGAGGTCAGAATATCGGATTCATGTCTACAGTTGAGGCAATATGCTGTTGCACAAAGTTTTCATTCTGTAGAGAAGGCTAGTAGTTGCCAAGCTGCAAAGAGGGACAGAACACAGCAACAAAATATGTCTTTATTGTCTTCAAGTTTCTTGAAGTGTACCTACCACCCAGTTATTTCTCATAACATCTGTCTTTGCTCAGGGGGTGCATGTTATTGCACAGCCCCATCACCTATGCTGAGTAACTGAAAAAAAAAAAAATCTCAGCAACACCCTGTTTACAGGAGAAAAGCTTTAATTTCAGCACTTTCAACTTGGAGTGCTATTTGGAAATATTTAGCTCATAAAAAGTCTTACAGTTCATGCTTTGACCTCATCATGACCTGAACATTTTGTTAACAAAGTACCCTGTTAATGTTTTGACCAAAAGAACTAATGTACTGGGGGCTGGTTATGTTGCCAAAGTGGTGCTTGCTCCTAAAAAGGGAAAGTTTTAATTCTATTTTCAAAACGAATGTCTTACTCTTAACTATATATGGAAATGTCATCAATTAGTCCTGGAAACTGTGTGCACTGCAATGCATTATAATAGCTTGTGTTTCTGCATTCAGTGTAACAAATCTCACCATACCATAGCTCGTGGTGGAAGTCTTCTGCTGTGTCTATTTTTTCTCTGCTATCTTGAATAGATGTGAATATCTCTCTGTATATAAAGAGATATTTTTAATCACCAGCAGTACGAGAGTCCTTCTCTTTACTGGTCAAACTATAATGTGTAAAGTAACAAGCTAATCAGGAAAGGAGATAATAAAACACATAGCCACTGCCAGCTACATTTACAACAGAATTCTTTGAATAAGGTTTCTTTGCTTGTGTGTTCCTTTAAATAATTTGTACCTGCCTGAACCCTACAGCAGGCTACACCCTAGTTACCCTGCTATGCTGCCATCACATTGTCTTTCATGTGATGATTTTCTATATTTGCTCTTTTGTGGAACTAGCCTAGGCATCTCATATTAAAGAAGAAAAATGGAAAATAAGCACACACATATCACATGCTTCTTCACCTCCAAGTACCTGGATACCATTAACTCTTACTCAACTTGTAAAAGCAATACCATTGGAACAAATATCTCTGTGAATATTTTTATATTACAATGTTTCATAAAATATATACAAACCTTTGAGTTAGAAAGACAGAGAATTGTATTCTTACAATATTTAAGTACTCAAAGTCTGCAAGGTATCTGCCTAACATGTATTACAGTTCACAGGTATTCTCGTAAGATACAGAGTGTTTGTAAGCTGTAGAACTCACAGGAAATAAAGAATTTTTAAGTTAATCTGGAAACTACTTCTGGCTGGTGGCTCTTTTTTAATGTAATAAAACTATAATTTAGCTAAAAGTAGATTCTAAACATTTTTATCATTGCTTTATTAATACCTACCAAAGGACTTCAGCAACTAAAGCAACTGATTTCCTTACTTAAAGGAGAATTTGATCATTAGTTCTACCATGAAGGAAGAAAAATAGGTGTTTCTGAACAAGACAATGAATTTAGACTATGAAGTCTTCATCTTTATAAGTCAAATCCCATGAAATTCCTGAATGATAAATTAAGTATCAACAACAGGAATAAACACATAGAAAAACTATGGTAATAAAGAGAGTTACTAAGAAAGGTCATATTTGACAGATTAGAGTTGAACCCTGTTAAAAATAGTGCATTGGGAAGTACTGTGTGTGCAGTTATCATTTACTAGCTACCCAGCTGCATACCATCTGTGTATTTTGAGTTTTTGGTAAGTCTTGGTAAAGATCATGAAGTAATATATACTGTGTATATTTTAAAACATCCTTATTGGTTCCCTTTTTTGTTTGTTTGTTTGTTTGTTTTTTGTTGTATGGGGCACTTCAAACATTTGGTATTAATTTTTTTCATTGTCAATCATATAACTTAGTACTGTCTCCATATGGGAATAACATGCATTTCTAGGTTCTTTCAGACGTGTGTTTTCTGAAAAGAAAAGAAAAGAAAAGAAAAGAAAAGAAAAGAAAAGAAAAGAAAAGAAAAGAAAAGAAAAGAAAAGAAAAGAAAAGAAAAGAAAAGAAAAGAAAAGAAAAGAAAAGAAAAGAAAAGAAAAGGAAAGAAAAGGAAAGAAAAGGAAAGAAAAGGAAAGGAAAGAAAAGAAACAAGCAGTGAAAGCTGATTGGGTTAATATGCAAAAGAGGGTTCTGCAACACCCTGGTAGAAAAGTTCTCATGGATGAAAATACTGGCTAAGCGGACAAGATACGGAGGTTCTGTGACTTCCTAAACTATTGCCAGCTAAATGTAGGACAGCAGAGACCTTCTCAAAATTAGCAGTCAACATGATGTAAGTGTGTAGGATAACATCTATTTTATTGGTGAGGAAAAGCAGACTATTGTAACTTATTAGCTACAGGATATTGTTACTGACACATCGTCATCATGTTCTAATTAATATGGAGGCTGAGCCTTATTTGTGTCAAAGCTGTCACTCAGAAGCCTCACTTCCAGCAGACTTCCATTTCTTAGCAATCTGCACTCATGCAGGTATTTTTGGTTTTGGGGTTCAAACTAGCAGATTATGAAATCTAGAGTATTTTAGGTAGGAAGCCTGATGATCTATAAGGTCTTTGAAAAAAAGTCAAGTCTTCAACTTGCTGATTTCATGTCCCTGATTAACTGAATTTCAATGGCATGCAGAAGAAAGAAAATTTTCTTGTTCAGAAGTGCTTTTGTGTTGTGAGAATGCTTTAATTTCTTCATCGATTTCTTTCCTGATAGTCCTCACCTTACCAGAAAACAGGATGCAGTTGCAATGATTTTGGAAAATCCTGTGTTTTCCCACTTTTGCAGTGCCCCATTTCTTGGAGTGACTATACAACATATTTCAAAAAGGTCATCTAATTAAAATACGTTAAATACAGAAGGCTATATTAAGTTATAGTAAGCAGATACAAAACTTTAGGAAAACAATTAAATCTGGTTTAGATTTAAGCTAAACTCAGTTAACCAAGGGTTGGGAGAGATCTCCTTCAGTAAGTATATGAGTATTTTCATGAGCAATCTAGGTGATGGAAAACAGAAAGACCTTATTAAGTTTGCAGACAATAGGAAGGGTGGAGCTTCAATCATGATGAAGAGGTCAGAAGGATCCTGAAAACTGAAAGTTACACACAAAAACAGGATGGTATTCAACAAGGAAGAATGCAAAGTGCTACACTAAGACAGGTGAAAAAAAAAAAAAAAAAAAAAAAAAAGACTCAGATATCAGATGGGGAACAACTGGTTAGGTGGACAAGTATAGAATAAGGTCCCAGGGTTATAAAGCACTGCTGTCTGCCTATAAATCAGCAATGTTATCTCTCTTTGAAAGGCCAAACACTAAGATAAACAGGAGAAAAGACAAGCAGCATCTTCTGTTCTACTCGGAACACAAAGCCTTGTGTTCTGCTTTAGCCAGTTGTGGGCTCTCCACTTCTCAGTCCTCCCCAGTGCTGTTCTCTGGTGTCATTATTACTACTCCAGGCTTCGTGATACTTTCATCAGGAGTTGCATAACAAGCCATGCTACTGACCGTGAGCAGGTGAGCAGGGCTGCAGCAGTGCCTCTTTCCTACATAGCTCTGCCATACACAGCACCCCAAACTGAGGATGGGGCTGCTCATTTTGCACAGCTATTTTTTTCCATTTTCACTGGAGGATATTGGCCCAAATGCCCAGTTCTGACAACAGCTCTGAGATGTTTCAGTTTTTAATTTCCCCCAAATTCCAGGCTTACCTCTAAGTCCTTCAGATGAGAAAACGTTGAATGACATTTGTATTGTCTTTACCTCAGCCACTCTGCAGCACTGCCAGGCCAAACATCCATGGGACTGAAGGGGAGACAGAGAAAGGGCTAGAAGGTCAGGTCTCTGAATATTAGACATAACTCACTGAGGGAGGGACTGCAAAAATTTTTGCATTCATAATTTTACTTGAGTTCAGGCCAGTGGATAAACATCCTTATTCTGAAAAATATGTTTCATAGCTATTGTAATCCTGCATTTTATTCTGTTGTCTCTTAAAACCCTTTATTAGATTTTACTTTTTCCTTCATTTCTGGTGAGAATGAAGACATTTACTTGGCCCAGCTTTGTTCTTCTGTATTCTGTGAAAACTATGCCCTTCAGAGAGCAGAAATTGGCTAATCGCAAGTGAATTATCATAGACAGCGTGGGGAATGGCTTCATGAGGAAAAACAGTCACTGCTGAAGTCCACTATTCCCTTCTGCCTACAAAGGATTTAAAACTCTGATATTTCTATTGCAAGCAAGGACACTGGTTTCAATTCCACCACCCAGACAACACACCACCTCCCTCAAGTGGTCAGTGAGATGAGAGTTTGTTGTTTTGTTGTTGTTTGGGGATTTGTTTTGTTTTGCTTTGCTTCAAGGGACAATTTTTGGCACTGCCCACAAAATGTGTTGAAGAACACACTTTTTAAAAACATTAATAGAGCACCTTTAAACTGTTCTGCACAAAAATGCATTTTGAATGGTAGAAACACATAGCACTCCCACAGAAACAAGTATGTAGCTGGCATCACTTGGTCACTGTAGACTTTTGATGAGAAGAAAACTGAAATAGTTGCCTTCTCGTGGATGGGCTCTAATAGCTGTCTGCCTGCAGTTGCAGGCATTCAGTTACGGTCACTGCCACGGCGGGGACTGTATAAGCACATAAGCTAATCAAAACAGTGGCCCATTTGGAAAAGCAGTACTGTTAACTCTGATGGCTTGCTCAAATCCTCATTGGAATAATTACAGTTTTCTCCTTTTGTTCAAAATGTTCCCCATTTAGAAACAGTTCTTTTGTAATTTGTTGTCTAATATGTGCTTGTGGAACAAGCTGGAACAGCTCTGGGGAAGAGCACACAGGAACTCAGAACAGAATTACATAAGTTACAAAACAGCGATAATGATGGTAAGATAGAAACACAGAGGAAATAGAAAACTTCAAACTTTGGGAAGCAACCCAGACACTTACTGCCAGGGTTTGTGATAAAATTTTCTCATGGAACAACGTGCTATACAAATCCCTTGCAAAGTGCTGTACTTTGCAAGTACATGGAGGAATGCCTTTGTATTTATACTGACAATATACATCACAGCAATGGCTGAAGAAACTCCTTCTCGTGCAGCCAGATCTTGCTCTTCTACACATCACTGGACACCTGCAAAATTCTGTGGGTGTTAGAATACCCATGATGAAACAGAATATTCACACAGACCACTACCCCATCAACGCCCAAACACTGTGTTTTTCAGCATTACTTCATATGAGCAAAGACTGATAGCAAACATAAAAGGAAAGCATTTTCAGTAGAACTGGGTGACCAATGAAAAATCAGGACTGCTACAAAACTAACTTCACCATAGAGACAGACAACAAATCTGATACACTTATTTAACAAAAGACTACACACCATGTAGGTTGGAGGGTAAAGAGGGGGACATAAAAACAGTGATGCCAAGCCACCAAGCAGTTAAATTAGTTAGTACAGGAAACACAATCCTCATGTTTCAAGGCCTAAGTCAGTCCCCAGCAGGAGTCACGAATAAAATTGTGAAGTGTGACACATATAGCCAAATATATTGTAAGCATTGCTCTTGCTAGAGGCAATGTTTTGTTCTAGGATGTAATTTTTGTTTTCTTTAGCTCGGTAAAACTGCAATCAGGTATTTCCAACCAGTGTTTTTAACAAAAGCCTGCTAATTAAAGCAACACTACCCAGCCTCCTTCTTGGCATTAATGAAGTGCCAGAGGAAGGAAGCCTTAAGCATTTATTTTCCTTTCTGAACATCTAATATCCCACACTACAGCTGGTGGAAAAATGGCAACACATTTCCTGACCAAAAAGTAAAAATAGAAAAATATTAAAAATAAAAAAATATAGAGAGAGAGAGCATTTATCACAGAAGTTTGAAGTATGAAGTTTCTTTCACAGGTCTCTCTGAAAGCTATTGGAAGGATAATGTCCCCTGTATATTTGAAAGAAACATGAGTGATATGCAGAAAAGTCATTTTTGCCTTACTACAGCATCAGGGTGGTTTAGTTTGGCTGTTGCAGACCTCTTAAAAATACAGCAAAAGCAGATTGTACACAACCTGCAGGTGTTGCAAAAGATGCATGGGGAAGGACAGCAGCCCTTGACTTGTAGTACAAATGTGAAGAGATGCAGAGCAAGAAGATAGCTTCAAATAACTTGCAAGGTCATCATTGTTAACTTTTAATTAATCTACAGCTACAACCTCCATCTAGTTGTCTACTATTTTCCCTTACCCTACAGCTCCCACCTAAGAGCTGTCTTTCATTCACTCTGGCATCTGAGAAACCTTTAGAAAGAAAAGCAATTCCTTGATACCAGATGCAAGCTGAATCAAACTCCCACCTCTAAATATCCTTGAAGTTTAGAGTTGCTTGAAATTTAAACTAATATCTAGATCCAAATGTGGGCTCTTTGAGGTCATCTTTACACATTTTGTTTAAAAAGTAGCATTGTCTGATTGTCCCAACCTTTCTACTTTGGTCTTTTGTGTCGTGTTCTGATTGACTTACCAAAGACTCCGGTAACCATACACATCCCATTCCCTCCCCCCTCCACTTCATAATCTTCTAGAGATGAAATTCAAGATTGTCTGCTAATTGCAACAGGACAGCTTCTCAGACAGATGACTTTCCAAGTAACCTTCTCATTCCACTCATATTCGGGGAATGAAAAAGTATGCCAGAGCGTTATGTGATGACGGATAAGGGCCAACGTTACAATTTATGTTTGTGACCTGGCACACAGATGGAAACACAGAGTATGATTCAGTGGTTTTTGCAGCCTTAATCCCTACTGAAGAGTGGCTTTGCCAAGGTAAACCTGACATTTTAAATGAAACTGCTTTGCATACACTGCATGGAACCTGAGATCCCACTTTTGTGCTGCGGTTTCCTTCTAAAATGTAGCTACTGCCTGACAGGGCAGAGTAAGTGTGCAGTCTGGGCTCTCTCGTGCTAACGTTATTTGGTCTATTTCAGCAAATGGCAGTGGCCAGCAGGTTGTGCAAACAGAGTGAGACAAATGTTATTTGAACACGTACGTTCCCAAGGCTGAGAAGAGGAGCACAAATAAGGGCTGGATCCCGCTTTCCTTCCCCACCCAGGCAACTCCCAAGAACCAAAATCCAAATTAGGCCCCACATTTGCAATAACATCACATTTCCTGGTAAATCAATCATTAATCTGCAGAATGAGAAAAGGCAATACATCTCATTATTATGTCCACAATTCAAAACAAGTTTTAACACTGGGAGCAGTTTCCTCTTTCCCCTTGCCATTGCTTTCTTTGTGTTCTTTCTAAAAATAAAATATTGACAGCTTTTAAAAAAGGAGGAGGAAGGGAAGGAATTCAAGCTACTTAGTGATCATTATAGTGCCAACCAACCCAGTACCAAAAGCTAGCCTCTGCTTAAATACACAAGTAGACAAAATCAATGAGGTCTATCAGAGCTTAAAGGTACTGCACCAAAGCCTAAATGCATCCAGATGAGCCTCTCTGCACCATTGTGGCAGGAACAGCACTGGTTTTCCTCAGGCAAACCCCACCAAAACACTTCAAATGCAGAGAACCCTACCCCAAGCACAAATACAGCTTATCTCCACACTCCCTTGCTCTCCCAAAGACCCTGTATTGGGTAAGCAGTGAGGAGAGGCTGGACTCGATGATCTTGAGGTCTCTTCCAACCTAGATAATTCTGTGATTCTGTGAGAGTTGTGTAGCCCGAGAGCAAGTTGTTTCACCTGGACACCCCATGGTCATCAGTTGTCATCAAGGCCACTGTGATCTCTGCCTGCCGCTGCCCAGACCCAGAGTCAAAGGACCAGACTGTGCAGTAAATGAATTACACGTCTCCGAGCACTGCATGAGCCTGGGAAATGAAGAGCATGGAGATAAGTGGGGGCAGTCAGCTAACACAGACTTCCTCAGCCTGTCCGTCTCTGCCCTGGAGAGAACAGAAGCAGGTAAGTGTCCCCTGTCTTGCCTCTCCTCCACCCCAAGCCACCTGCTGCTTTCCTTCACCCTGACACAGTTTATACGTTAACAAGTGATGATTCAAAGCCCCAGCAAAGACAGTGCCTTGGGCCCCAGGACTGAGAAGTACAAAATGCTGTTCGAGACCTTGCAGGTAGCACTCCCACCAGAAGGGTTACCCACACCTAGGGCCATCTTTTCAAGCACTGTCCTCCTTCCCAGGAGCTCCCCCTGTGACTCATCTCCCAAGCCCTACCAGAAAGGAAAGGAGAGATTCCTACTTGCTTTGTGGCTGTCCCACAGATAAAACACAGGAAGATCATTTGACTTTGAAGCCAGCTTGAAACCTTAGGCTCCACTGAATGTGTACAATTAGGGCTGGAAGTAGCTTCAGTGGTAATTTCAATATTTCTCTAGTTAATTCTAACCAGAACATGGGTATTTCCAGACATCTATTTGATCTAAGCCTACTAGTGAAAGTGCTACCACCCAACCTGCTCAATCTCTTAGCACTGCGTTATGTGAGAGAAGCATTTAAACTTTCATCTTCTTTCACAACATAACAATGGGAAATGGCAAAGCAGTTCCTGAAGAAATAAAAAATCAAAAACATTTGAAAAACATGATATTCCATCCAGCTCTCTAAAATTTTGAAAGGCAAAAAGGTATAATCTGATAGATTTTCTACAGAGGTGAAACAGGTGTGAAATGGGCCCTTCCTAACCTCCCACAGGTGCCAAGGAGATTGGAAATCTGCCTTTAGCATCCTAAATGTTTTAGCTTAGGCACCACTGCTCCCCCAGTACACCTGTCCCTGACCACCTTTATCCTAGTCAGGTCCTGTCCCTGACCATGTAGGTGAAACAGCAGATTTCTGATCCTTCCAGCAGGGTCATTTTGGACTTCAACCACATTTCTAGACAGCTAGACACAGCCTCTCTCACACAGCTATAAGTTTTTTCCTAATGCAGTGGAATCTTCTACTATTTAAATAATTTTTTCCAGAATATAATTTAAACAGGATTTGCCATAATTATATATGTTTTGGAAATTGGAAAAAACGTATGATAGGAATGTATGTTTCCTGTTTTCCATCACTGACTTTGAGGTCCTCCAAGGAGCACTCAGAAAGCTTGAAAACTTATCTTCTGCTTTTACTAATCACATCTTTTTGATATTAACAGTTAAAATGCAGCAGTTTACTAGTCCACAAGTCCAATGTGTTTTCTTCACTATACAACAGCACAGTATTGCTTTGCAGAAGCACTTGTCTTTAGAACAGAAGCACAGACAAAAAATGAGATGCAATGCAACTCCTAAGAATGGAGAGGAAAAGGTAGTGAGGGATGGATCCAGAAAAGAGGAAAAAAGACAGAGGGGTGCAGAAGCCCATCTTTGTGTCTCTCTCTCTCTAACTACCAGCAAATCAGTGTAACTTAGGAATGCTCCACATTGGAGGGAGGCAACAAAGAAAACCATCTTTGAGATATTATTAGCTGTAAAGGATATCCAGGTGCAAAGATAACTAACTGTATTAGGACAGCCTCGGCTCATTACTTCCTAAACATTTCTGCAAAGATAACAAAAAATAAAATAAATTGTAACATAGGAGGATGATTTGAGCTGGCTAAGATGGAACATAAACTTCCTAAACACTATGACAGAAGATGTTAAAAATCTTTGTTCTTACATTAGCATTTCTTTTAACTGACAAGAGTAACAGTAACTTTAGAAGCATATCGCACGTTGTAATATTTAGAAGCATATTTAGCCTTTTTTTTTTTTTTTTTTTTTTTTTTTTTTTTTACTAAGAACCCATAAGATTCATGGGTCATTTGAAATTTTTATTCCCGAGAAAAGAAAAACAAAAAAGTTGCAAAGAAAAGCCCTGTCAGTAGTCACACAAGGAGAAGTGTAACCAAAGTAGTGGAAATTGGAAACCGCAGAAAACACGTGCCTGGTTCTGTGAGGGTGCTGGCGTACAGAAATAGGTCTCCAAAGGATGCTCTGCCTCCTTTTAAACCAAGAAGAATTCTTGGTTTCCTGAATAGAAATCCAGGAAATCCAGGTCCTATGGATTCCTGAAGGGCCAAAACAGAGTCAGCTACTCCCAAGAACTGGAGCACTTCAGGTTCACATCCTGAGCAGCACCGCAAGTGAAATTCCGTGGACAATCGAAGTGCCATTCTTTCCTCTAAATGTTACCTACAGGCATGAGTAGGTTTGCACAAACAGTAATCTAATCCTCCTTCCACTATTTAACACAGATTAATTTGCTCTTCAGATATAAATCTTCCTTGGGCATTTCCATCTTCATTCATTTTATGTCTGTAAGTGCATGTTCTGCAGAGACAGAGACATAAAAATCTGCTGCTGAGTCATTTTGGGGCATGAACACCACACTGAAACACCACACAAGTCTCTAGGAAAAGCGTGAAGAGTTAAAGACAGTCAGAATTAGTGCTGGTCTCTGCCTTTTGGGTAGCAAAGGCTTAGAGCAGGAAGCAAAAGGGACTGATCAGCCTAAGAGGGATTAAGCCCACTCACTCCCCCAAAGTGCTCTAACCACCAGATCATAGGGTACGCCGGGCAGGAGCATTCCTCGCTCTTCCTCTTGAAACTGAGCCACAGTGCAGCTGGGCATAGAAGAGCTATGGAGCCAGCCAGAGAAAAGGCAACAAGGAACAGGACTGCAGCTAATGCTTAGGGCATGCATCTTGGAAGAAGGGGGTTGAGCCCCTTCTCCCAGGTCTGCTCAGGATTCTCCTTAATCCACATCTAATGCAGTGACAAACTGAAGGGAAATGTATGCCCATCCCAAGAAGCACGTTCTAACCCCCAGCTTCCTCCCCTCCCAGCCAAGCATCCAGCTAATAATCAGCTTAGGTCAACATGTCTCCTGCTGCTTTTTCCTGTGGTCACCCCATACCGCAGTACCTCTCCGGCAGTCTCCTATAGTCCTGGTGGAAGAGGAAGACACTTAAATTAGCTGAACTGACTGACCATGAGAGATGGCACTGCTCACGCTACTGGCAATGAATGACATGAGGAGGCTAAGCAAGTAAGAATCCACCTAATGCTGGTTTGTGTGCACACAAACGTGTGTGTTTGAAGAAACGGGAGCATCTTCCTGTCCAGTGATCTCTCAGGTAACATCAGGAGGAGTCAAGACACACACGTACAGACACCGTGTAATGATCCAGCCAGACTGCTATAAGTTTTTGGTTTCTGCTGATGCAGACCAGATGTTGGCAAGATCTGAATTTCTGAGTTTGCTTAACTCCTAGCAGCATCATTTTAGCATCATAACACAAGAGACATCTTTTCTCACTGCTCTCACAGTTTTTTTTCTCTCCCATAAAACCAACCTTAGTTGAATAGGTTATTTATTGTCCACTGGGAAGTGTCAAGTACACAGCAGCATTTGAAAACTTGGAGGGAGGAGGGAAAGAAAATCACGATGAAAATTTCCAGGCAAAACTGCCTTTTTACCCACCATTTGATCTGATACAGTGGTTTGCTACTGTCAGCTATAGATCCGTTGACATGTTTAAGCGGACCAGAGAAAAACCTCACACTATTCAGCATACTAAGATAAATGCAAATTTAACCTACAGCTCATTGAAAACTCATTTAGGATTTTAGTCAGAGTATAATATAATTCTCTTCTTCCACAAAATTTATTTAGTGCACAAAGAGCAGGTGCTTGGAGACATAATGGTTTCAGAGAGAGTGTACCCAGATAAAATAGACTAACATCTCTCCTGTTCCACTAGTGTAAGGTAGTACATGACAAAAATCCAGAATTTCAATACCACCTAGAGAAACTCTGTACAGATTCACCCCTAGCATAACGTGCCTTGAATTATGCCAGCACAAACGCAGCACTACTGCCTTACCGTGACATTTGGGGAGGGACTGGTCATGAAAGGGAAGTTTCCAGGCTGTATCTCACTGCCTTGTTCTTTGTGCCCATGTGGCAATGCTACCCCTAAGAGCCCTGTGGGACTCAGGAGCCAACAAGAGGAGGGAGCATGATCCTGGCACTGCTGCTGGGGACAGAAAGAATAAAGTCTCCCCTAGGCCTGTCCCCTCTGACTCTTTACCACTGAGAGGCACAAATGAACACTGATCCCCATGTAGAGCTGTATGGCGCTTCCCAGCACTCCTTAAACATCACAGTCCCAAAAGTGGGGAGGAGGAGCGGGGGCGGGTGGGACCCTTCCTGTGCCAACCCTCTCTTTCACAGTAGCTGCCCCGAATCTGCTCTGCCTCCCAGATGTCCGCAGTCTGTGGCTCTGGCTCACACGCAGGAAAAGCCACCTTCTTTCCTGAAGGAAAATTGCTTCAAACATGGAAATTGTGGGAAGAGGCAGCAGACCAAACTATATGGCATGGCAAGGTCTCTGACCAAAATAGCCTAAATTGCACTTATAAGAGGGACCAAAATAGCAAAAACTGCATTTATAAAATGAACAGAAGTTCAGAAAAAAAGAACAGATGGGTGACCTACAGCAAACTTTTCATCCAGGAGCTACGGTATTTTCTTTGCAGTTTACAGATATTACTGAGAAAATGTCACTCTGCAATGCGTCTACATTTGCAAATGTGTGCAGATGTTTAGTGCAGTACTCTGAAACAGTGCACTGCTGCCTAGCTCACCAGAAATACATGTGCTGGGGATTTGGCAGAACTGACTTAATTATTTTCACTTGAACTGATTAGTAGGATCACAAGTTCATGGGGAATTGCAACTGTCTATGATGCAAGGATTTCTTATAATATATAATTTGACTGTGCAGCTAGCTGAAAATGAAAATCGATTTAATTTTATGAGTAGAAAATGCATTCCCCATTGCAAAATATATGATTTGTTTTTTATATGAACCATCTTTCTCCCCTTCTCCCAGATCAACAATGGTGATCCATGCATTCCAGAGAGAAGATTTAGACGTAGCATGGTAGAAAGCTAAATAGCTGGAGAAGCCACTTTAAGACTGGGAGGTGCAAAAGCATGCAGCGAGGCTTTAGACTGGCTTTCAAAGCCATGGAGGACTCCACTGTAAGTGGATGTGAAAGACATGATGTTTGCAGTGCTTCAGATGTTGAATCAATTCAGTGGGTAAACAATAGTAAAATCAGTCTAGTGGTCTGATGAGTCTGCAGGGATACATACACATGTGCAAGAAACACCCTCCTTTTATTAGGATCAGAGAAGATGAATGCCAAAACTCCTTCTTTTTGTGACTTGGGGTCGCAGTCTGGAAGAGATTGAGAACCACTGTGTTAGAGATCCTCAGTCTCTGGCACTAATCAATCCAACATCTTTCCCAAGTGGTGGAAGAGGTGAAAACCCACCTACACTGCCCATAGATCACTGATAGTTTGAGCAAGCTCACTGATCATCCAGGCCTCCGAGTAATATGCAAAATGAGACCAAAATGAGACAAAATAATGAACTCCAGCTGTAGATTTTGAACATACATCTAACTAAAGCATCTCTCTCTTTATAAAATGTCCTCCTTCTGTCAATGTTGCAAAGGCTTTGCTAGACAGGCCTGGTCTCCCTGCTCTCTGTGAGTCTGACAGCCCTGGTACTGCCAGCTGCTCTGCAAACGTTCCCATTTATTAGCCAGAGGCTGACAAGTCTATTGAATTCCACTCAGCAATAAAGCATGTAAGGAGTGACACTCTCTTCTGCTTCTGGCATTACTCACTTGCTTTCTTTCTGAGGCAGTGCTTAAGTGCTTTGCTGGATCAAACCAAGCCACTCAGCACCACCCAGGATCTGGCACTGCAACCCTAGTTGTATATCCAGCATGCTACATAGAGATGCTTTTAGGGTAGAAAAACCTGATAAATATTCATAGAAGGGTAGGGAAATCATGAAAGGTTTGAAGGAATGCGATCAGAAGCAGAGCGACACTGGTGTCATCTTTATAGCAAGCAAAGAATACCTTCAGATCAGATGTTTTAAGAAATCTTGCTCTACACAGAATAGGGAAAATAAACAAAGAGAAATAGTCCTAATTTGACAAGGTACAGGACGTGCTGGAACAGCCTAACACAGTGAGATGACAAATCTAGGCTAAACATCAGAGGTTAACTATAAAATCAGTTAGCCAGAGAAGCAGGCTCCCAAAAGAGGCAGATGAAGCCACAAGACTTGCAGCCATGCAGGAACCAGTAATGTAAGGTACCAGACAGAGGACACAAACCAGGGCATGGTGTCCTAAATGTCCCATTCAGATGGTCCTTTTCTGGATCACCCAGGCTGATGTTGTATTTTTCCCTACCCATTGATAGACCAAGCCTGCTTCTGTTGAAGTCAATGGGAATTTTGCCACTGACTTCCAAGGGAGCAGCAGCCCTATGATTTGGCTGTGTACAATTTCAATTAAAAAGTCTATGAATCACATCGTTCTCCTCTTGGCAGCTGAGAGACGAAGACAGCGGGATAGGAAAAGAGCAGCTCAAGCAAATGGAAATAATTTTTCTATTAGACTTTTTTTTTTTTTTTTAAAGGAAGATACTCAGAATAACTTATTCCTTTTTTCCTTTTGTTCTGTTACTAATAACTGCCTGGTGTGATTAAAGTGGATTGCTAACATCTTGTTTATTTTTCACTATCTATGGGTTTGATCCTGTAAGATTTATTCAGCATGGATAAAACATTCCTGTACAGAAAATGCTGTCTTGTTCAGGGATCATTCAAGTCCTCACGTTGCTCAGTTTTGACATTTAATTTAGAGCGTAGGTAATGGCATACCCTTGAAAGAGGGCACTGGAAAGACTGTCAGAAGTATTCCTGTGAACTTCAGTGGTGCCAATGGTGACAACTAATTGTTCAGGTTGTAAATAGCCCCCTGCTCACTGCCTGTATGCTTCCTCTGTGTCACAAGCACCCAGCTGAGTTAAAATATACCACTGCATGTGCATGTTTGCATTATACGCTATGTGTAATTAAGTACATTTTAAAACAAAGCCATCCTGCGAACATAACTGCAGTTACATAAAGAACCACCACATGCCAATTTTATTGTAAGCTGACACGGACCTTGAAATAAAACTTCCCTATGCCTTCGGGTGCAGTAGGTTGCTAGCTTCAGATGAGTACCACCACATGACTCCAGACATAGCCAGGATCACTGTCAGTTGGGTTGATTCAAACAGACTGCAGAGACCTGTTTCAAAAGTGTTTTCCTAGAGATAAAATAGTACTTTCTGCCTCTTTATCCCACTAGCATCCATATTACATAGCACTGTGACCTTGTCATTACATAGTATATTATTAGTGCTACTAAGATAACTCTTCCTCTAGTAAGAACAAAAGCATCAGAGCAACAGCAAGGTTCAACCTGAATGACACCCACTGATCCAAAGCTGAACCAAGAGAGAGATAAAGCACTGAGTGCAGCAATACCAAACAACATGTTTTGGAAGAGTAATTTTATTTATTTATTTTTTTTTAATGAAGGCATCAAGCCACAAAAGGTAGATGAAAAATCTTCTACTCTGTAAATCACTTTATCCACAAGGTCTTCTTCATGTGTGTGCCATGTATCCCCTGGTAATCTCCCTATTTAATACGCCTAATCCACAATCTCTTTCCATAACACACACAATCCTTTGATACTGCACAGAGCAAGGTTCAGAAGCTTTGCGAGCCAAGGCATTTTTTAGTGATTTATACACTGAAATAGAATTTCCTTTGCCCACCTGCAAAAGCTGAAACATTTCTGTGATTGTAGTTCGTTTTCAAGAGTTTCCATTCATGTAGTTTTTTATTATTATTATTATTTAAAAAAGAAACACATTAAAGGGATTCTTGTATATGTGTCTGCTACTTAAATCTTCAACAGATCTGACAGTGTGCCACTTGGAAGAACAAATGTGATTTCATTTGAAACAGTCTGCTTGCCACACGCAATTGTTTTAGCTGTAAATTGTTTTGCTACACTATAAACAAATAAAATATAGGAAAGGAAAATATCAATTACACATGAAGAATTTTTCCTCTAACAACATCACCACACAGGCTTGTTTTTATTGTAGAGTGAAATGGCAATCTGTTCATTTTCATTAGCAATGTCACACTCTAACAGCTATTAAAAATCACTTCTTGAGGATCAAATTAGAGCAATCAAATGTATAAATAAATAACTAAATAGATGAAAGACAAAAAAAAAACTTCTCATACAGTTACATTCTTTTAACTTTCTTAGTCCAGACATGTAGAAGCAAGATAGTGGCAAACATTTTCATATCCCATTACCTACTCCCTGAGATGTTAACAGAAAATAATCTCAGACTAATCAAAAGAATACATATCAGAGAATATTTCATTTATAACAAAAGGAGAAATGGTTAGCAATGCCATGAAATCATAACTAGTAACTTAAATCTTCAAGGATTGCAGACAAAGAAGCTACACTCAAATCTCTAAATTAAAAGCACATAAAAGACCTTGTGGAAAATTAAGAAAAAGACCCCTATATTTAAAACAGAATGTATGGAATATGTTGTAGAAGAAACTAGCAAAAGCAGCAGCCATGGAAGAAAAATTATTACAGGGTACATAAACACCAGTTAGAGGAATAGCATGGCCTTCTTCCATCTTGGAAGGCTGTTATGTTACTAAAAGGCAGCAATAAAAGATCAGAGCATTGTTAATCAGCATGAAAGGAGAAGATCAGCCAAGAACAGCAAAAAATAAATATATTTTTAATGGCTATTAAAAATCACAGGTCTTCTAGCCAAGCAGGGAGTCTGGGATGTCTGGTTACCTCACCCTAGCAGGAGACACAGTAACTGAATTTACCTTTTGGTGCTCAGAGAGAGGAGACCAGCCTCAGCAGCACCTGAGGCGTACGGAAGCAGACAACATCGGGAATCCCAGGAGGTGGCTTTGTCTGCCCTCCTAGTGTGGGTTTTAGGAGTCAATGGCTTCAGCTGTGCATACAGAGCAGCACAATAACCCCTGAGAAACTGTGGCACTGAATCACCGTTAAGTCCATGAAGGCTAAATTCCACCTCAGTTTAATATAGTAGGTAGTATTTCTCACAATATATGGAATTTCCTACTTAATTCCCATGCACAAAATACTCTGCCTACAGGTTTCCAGCCTTTGGAGGTGCTTAGGCAGTAGAAAACACTAGGAACCTGTGTTAACTGTGGGGACATTTTCTCAGGATGTTTTTTCAGCATGTTCCAGACACAGCCTTGTGGGAAGGGCAAGGAAAATACCACAAAGAGCTTGAATAGGCTTGAGCAGAAAAGAGCAGGGCTTTGTGGAAAGGTCTGCAAAGTACGAACTTAGACTAAGGCAGAGGCTCCTTTATCTAAAAAACAAATATGCTCTGGGCTGGCCTGGGAAGACTGTAGTTCAGTAAATGAGCAATATGAAAAGCAACACATCAGTGTTTTGATAACTGCAAGCCTCTCAGAGCAATGATGTGCCCACTCAAGGAGCAGGACACAGAGTCACCCCTCCAAAGGACTGTGAGAAAGTATTACCTAAACCTTACCCTCATGGAGGAGGATCTCACTGCTGGAGTTTTGATATCCCTTGTGGTCTTTCAGGAACTCCAGGCCTCTCTCCAACAAACCTTCAGACCAGACTCAGACCCAGACTTAATCTCCCTAAACGTTTCTGGCAGGAGGGCATACAGAATGAGATCAGACTTTTAGCTCAAAGCTATTGGGTGCTGTCCACATACCCAAGATCTTTGTTCTGCACATTGTGACTTTCCTCACTCACTTCCTAATGCAAAAGTGGATCCACGTTTCACAAGAGAACTTATCTCAAGAAGCAGAGATAAAAGGCTTATTTCATAGGACTATTCAGAAAATAACACTGAAGCACGTTACACCAGATGCCTGCTATTGCTGCTGTGGGACTTATTGCTGTACGTACAACACAGTCCATGGGGCATTGCACAGCGCTGATCATGCCCTGCTTTGGGGAAACCAAGGTCTGAAAAATAAAGAGCATCTAAAGAGCATGGTACTTCTACCGAGACACATGGCAACAAGCAGTCTCACCCTTGGGTTACTTAATATGAAATTTCAAAGCAGATATGTTTTCCCTTATGCTATTTACAGATCTCTCAAACTGCAAGGACAACTCTTTTGTTGCTCAGACTTTTTCCCAGCTGAAATATAACATTGATACCAGCCTCAATGCTATTTTAAGATTCCTCTAAAATTTTTATCTTTCACTATTTGTTAATGTTTCTTTGGCTCCCATTTAGACATCTGTAGAAAATACAAGTGCATTTACCTTTCAACAAGAAATTTTCACTGATTTTCTTCTCTCTTGGTGAAATCCCTCCTCCTGTTTTCATGTTTTAATGGGAGGAAATACAGTTTTCTTCTGCAATTCCTTATTTTTATTTAGTTCTTTCTGAGATCTTTAACTTACTTCTTACTCTTCAGCTGGTGGGGAGAAAGGAAGAAGGATCTCTAAAGGCATCTCATGCTTTGGCTGTTCACTCTTAGTAGGATCTCAGAATTATATTGATTATATTCTCAAGTAATATATCGTAGTATTTTACTCAGCAATTTGCTGACACAGCCTTGGATTTTTAAATTTTTGTCTGCTTTTCATGTAAAAATTCTCTGTTCACAGGCAATGACTGCACTGATCTATGTGAAATGCAGGATACTCCAACCAAAGGCAGTTCAAGAAAGCAGCATTTAAGATCCATGGCACATTTCAGCTGGGGTTCAGGGTCTGGATTTGAAACTGAATCAAAGCCAGGAATAATGCTCCATTTATTTCCATGGCTTTATTTCTCATTTAGATTAAAAAGAAAATGAAAGAAAACACAGAATAGCCTTAAATCTCACAAATCAAGTACAGTCAGAACTGTAGGGTACAATCCCACAAGTCTAAATTCAGGGATTGGAGCTTTAATTTCCAAATGTGGAGGGCTTAAATTTGATGGTGCACTTAAGATGGTCCAATCTAACAGTATAATGGGTTACTTTATCTTATTTTCTACCTTAAATTAATATAAACCATAGGCCAAATGCTCTTGCCTAAAACAAACTGTATGGCTGCACAATGTTAAAATCAGAATAACTTTTCTGGTACACGGCATTTTGGTAATTTCTGTTAGATGTCATATAGGCTACAAGGACCTGCTTTTTAACATTGCTGTAATTCATTATACCAGCAACAGGCTACTCTTTGAAAAGTCTGATTTCAGTTTCAATTTTGAGTAATTTTCAAAGCTAGTCCTATCCAAGCCATAAAATTCACTGCATGAGATTACAGATCTTTTAGAAGTGGTCTTTGCCACCTGTTTCTAGGACTTCATGCAGTCCAGGATTTTAATAGCATCTCAGAAACTGTGGTTCCACTCCTGATCACAACCAGAATAGCAAGGACTTTTTAGAATTGATTGAGCATTGTACTGCTCTATTCAGCCTTAACTCTGGAAGCAATCTGTGTCTTGCAGACAGAGGCACAGAAGGTATTCCAGACCAGCTCATCTGTCTGTGGTTTCACCCGAGTCCAGTGCATATATTACATGTACTGTTAGAGGTGACAAATGAAAAAATCTTACCGCTGTAGGTCAGTTTGGGCTCCCCTCATCCCTCCTCTGCAGGATGACAGCAAAGATTTCACCTCCTCCTGCTTTCTGTGGTCACCTGCAAACTTGAAAAGCAGCTGTAGGACAATGGAGAAGAGAGACGAGGTTAGGAATCCTGATAATAAAAGGCTGTAAAATAGAAAATTGGTCCAATGGGGGTGGGGAAGAAAGTGATAGAAAAATTTAGATATTCTTCTCTGTGTTTTTTGTTTTGTTTTGTTTTTCCTGCAGAAGGCTATAAAGAGGCTAATGGCACACAGAGAAGTACAGAAAATCAAACCAAACTTATGAACTCAAAAAGAAAACAAACTTCTGGAGAAACCTGTTTGAGACAGGAGTAAATGGGAGTACCCATCTGCCATTGACAAGAGCATTTTGTGTGCTTCCTCAGGTTTCTTTATTTGTTATGATCTGAAAACAGAGACAAGACTTCAAGGCTTTCAGTTCAAAAACATAAGTATGGGAAATCTAAAAAGAGATGGTAGATCCTGTGGGAAAAGAAACCTTTACCACCTTGCTGTTCGGCTGCTTTAAAGACTTTCACCCATTTTATTGTAATTGTTTGACTCATAAATTGAGGACAAGATCTACAACATGTAGTAAATTAATGCAGCAAAAGTCAAGCTCATTTACAGGAGTTCAAAACTGAATCCTCCATTGCCTTTGGGTATGTCTTCTGCAGCAAGCAATTCCCCAATCTTTTTAAACACTTTGGAGTCTTAGGATATTTTTGCACTCTATTAATAAGATTAGTTTTGTTAGATTTATCTCAAGTTTCAAAAGATGATGCCATTTTGAATTACTAAAGCAATAAAGCCAAGGACTTTAAAAATAAAAAATAAAATTAAAAAAAAAAAAAATCCTAACAAGTTTGCCAGCATCGTAAAGTTAAAAAGGAGCAGTCAGAAATGGCAAATAAATAAATAAATAAATAAATAAATCAGTATAGAGGAGAAAGGTTATGCCTGGGAAATATGGAAATCATTTGTCCAACTGCATAATGACTTAATAAGTATATGTATTTTATGCAATGCAGGCTACTATATCACTATTTTACTTGTAAAACAATCTCCTTTTATCTTTCCGGGCTGTGGAACATCTGGTAAGCAGCTTCCACTCCACATTCTTTGTTGCCCACTAAAACCTTAAGGCTTGAGGAAAACCCATTACCCAACTTGCCCCTAAAAATAAATATTTTAAGAGATCCACCAGAAAGTCTGATGATAATTCACTTATTTATGGACATGCTATTAACTTTATAGCTCAAGCCAGTCCTACCTCAAATGTTCTGCATCTGATAGCGGGGAACCTGTTTTTCATGGCAGATGTAGGGGAGGAAGGATAGCCCTTCTCAGAAGGAACGCTTTAACAGCTTTTGAGAACTGAGCTGCACAGTGCAACTCAATCAAATGCCATAAGTGGGTCTGAAGACTTGGCTTCTGGACAATATTCCAACAACTAGTGTCTTTGGAAGGGAATTTTCTCACAAGAGTCTTCTTTCTAGCTCTTTTTCCCCCCTCCCTCTCAGGGAAAAACTCAACACCCAAACTCTCAACCTATTCCTCTCTGACCTTCCTTGTTCTCTTCCCCACTTCCCTCACAGGTGGGGCTTCCTTTCAGCTCCTCCCTGCTCACACTACAAGCAATGCCAGGAGAGCCGGGGGCAGCCATGGAGCCGAGTTGCAGGTCAGATTCAAGGTGTCTCCTTTGGAGCTGTGCCTGATCTTGTGGAAAAGCAGAGGGCACAGGAGTGGAGAAATAGTACCCAGCTTGTTTTTAAACCAAACCGGCATATTTAGTGCACTCTCTTATACAACCCTCACAGTATTTCCATGTTTCTTTCACACCAGAGCAGTGAGTTTTGAAATGTAGTTTGCCATTTGTCCAATTTATTCCTAGCTCACCAAGAGCAGCTCAACAGCAAGCGACAGCTCTGCAGCTCCTCTCCCTCTCAGCACACTGCTGTGGCCATCACGTGAACTGTCCTCGTTGTGCTCAGCCAGGGCTGAGCCCAGGGACCTGAGGCTCGAGCAACAGGATGCTCAGACCTGTGCACACCCAGCCCTTCCAAAGGGGACTTACAAAGGCCCATACAAGCATCTCAATGGCTTTAGGCTCCATGAACTTCTAGGGTTGGGTCTGACTCCACACAAGTGCAAATTTCTAGCAACAGCCTGAAAAAACTTACGTGGCAGTCATTGTTCTCGTTGGAAAATATCTGAATTGCTAACTGTAGTTTTGTGCTAGTTTTGTTCTACTTAGCTTATCCTGGGCATGGTTGTAAGGTTGAAGGGCAATGGAGTTATATCATTTCTAGACATCGCAAAAGGACACTGAAGTATGAATCTGAAAAGGTTCGCTTCAAATTAGCATTGAAACACATCCACAGGTCCTAAATTGAGCTCTTACAGTTCGTACAATTTGTTATACTGGCACTTCCCGCCCCGGCTTTGTTTAATGTTACCCAGATGTGCAGTACCGCAGAGATCCAGACATGAGGCATGCACATTTACTGCTCCACCCCAGTGCTGCAAACTGTCCAACAGGTGAGATTGCTGCACAGCGACATACTCCAGCGTGCCAAATGCAGACTGGAAGGGAGATGATCTGGGCCAACAGGAAGATATGAAGCAAAGGAAGGAAGCTTTCCTTGTTTTTAACAGCTAAGTGGTGAGATTCTGTGGAGGGAGCCCATAATGCCAAAGGGAAGGTACAACCCTCTCCCGTGACCTCCCTCCATACTCCTACTCCCAGCCTGACTACCTTCTCCTTCCTGACTTTGAAGAGGAGAAAGGAAGAAGATTCCTCATTTGCTCTTCTCATGAAACAGAACTCTCCTTCTTCTCCTGCCCTGCACTCTGGAAGAAAAGAGAGGATGAACCCACAGCATCCCCTCCCCTGGGGCTCCTGGACAGCATAAGGAGGCACTGCTGGCATGGGTTTCGTTGTTTAACTTTAGGAGTGCATTTTTGTCCTTCGCTTTTAGCCTGTTTCTTTTTAAGAGAACATACTGGATAAAAGTCATTGCTCAGGGCTAAAAAAAAAAAAAAAAAAAAAAAAAAGACACTGGGCTTTGAGTTTCATTCAACTTATTAGTCCAAGCTGACTTGTGGTATAACTGTAATTGTGCCAGCTATCTGGTTAAATGTCCAGCTTGCTCCAGTTCTGGGACTGTTTCTCCTCAGAGTAACTTGTAGCTGTACAGAAACAGTACAAGTATAAGCACTTGAAGTAAACAGGAAAAACTGTTATTGACAAGTCACAGGTTTGGGTATTTAAAGGGTAGGCTTTATTAATCTGTCTGTGCTGTTCTCAGAAATCTCTTTTTTGCCATGATTCCTTCTAAATGGCCTACTGAAATCCACACATAAATAAAAACAACAAATCAACAGGGGTTGGCATCAACAGCAAAACACTAACAGAGAAGAAACAGCAATTTACTTGTAAGAAACAAGCAAAATATCAGAAAACTGGACCCAGATAAATAAATGAAGTGAAGCATTAGCTTAAATTTAGCATGCAGCTGTCCTACAAACCTAGAAAAAGGATTCTTGGTTTGTTAGCATAGCTACTGGGAAAACAGCTGGTCCTCAGGCAGGAGAGAGCTGGACCGGTCTGCCTCCTTAGGGAGCCAGGGTGGAGCTGGCTTCTCAGCAGCACTGAGCTCCCTTCCCAGATCTCCAGGAGAGCTGTCTGTGAACGCCGATGGTGGTTTTCAGGCATCTCTCTATTTGCAGGCCCCCTAAAACGTTACGCTGGAAAGGCAGAGGACATGATATTGCCTTAAATCCTTTGCCACTAGGCTTGATTTACTTACTTGCCATTCACTGACCCTTTTTAATAGTCCACAGACAGTCCAGAGGTTGGAAAGTACTGCCCTTGGACCCTTGCTTGTGGCAGTGTGGGAATGCAGAAACAGTGCCAAAGCTAAGAAAGCATGCATCCATCAAAAGCAAAAATCTAGGATACACTAAGGTTCACAGAAAGTCCTTAGGAGAACTGGCTATATCCCTGCACAAGCAGGTTTTCATGACTGTCCTAGGAGCTGCATCAACTGCTTTTATTCCAGGAGTCACTGTCTTAGGAAGAGCAACATTGTGGTACAGACTATTAGAGATGCTAGAAGATGACATAGAGGAGACCCTATTTCTTATGGAACCAGACTTCTTGAGTGAAAAATCTTATTCAATAAAACAAACAAACAAACAAACAAACCAAAACTGGCATTTTCTGATGATGGGAACATGTACAATTCTGCTCTACTTCAACCTCTCCTGCAATAGAAGAAATCTGATAACCTGTACATACCTGGGATAATGAAGTACCCAAAAAATACAAGCGAGGATGAATCACAGAATCATTAAGGCTGGAAGAGACCTCCAAAATCATCTGGTCCAACCACCCCCCTACCATCAATATCATCCCACTAAACCATGTCCCTAAGTACCACGTCCAACCTTTCCTTAAAACTTTCCTTAAGAGTACATATTGCTCTCGAATTCAATGAAAGTTAATTCCATATTTTCAATGAAAGCAGCAACAACCCTCTTCAAAGCAGAAGTCTCTCTTCAAGTGCCCACAAGGATAGTCTGATGAGGTGAGAGGGCTTTGTGATTTCAGGATCAGGCCCTTTGGGAACAGATAAAATAAAAGGTTCTGTTATGCTGATAATATTCCTCTGTACATTTCTGTCTCCATAATGCTCTGGACACAAAGCATTTAATTTAATTAGGGATGGAACAAGAAGGCCGTGTTATGGTTTTGGTTTTGAAGAACTACATTAGTCAGGTTATGATTTGCACAACCCAGATCAGGGATGTTTTAAATCCAGGTTCCATTTTTAGCCAAACCACTGAAGTCCAGAGGGGATAGACAGCCCAGATAAAAGGTTTTGAGTTTAGTCTCATGCCTATAATGGACAAACTGGAGTGGTTTGGGTTTGAATTTTGCAAAACCTCATCACTCAGGTTTTGGTTTTGCAAAAACAAAAACAACTTGGGGTTGGTTTGGATGTCATTCTGTTTTATCTGAATCATTAAATTTGGGGGAGGGGATGGGGTTGGATAAAGGATCCATTTATGTACCATCTCCAGCTGTAACAGCATTTTTGTGATTTTTCCTGTGATTTTTCAGGAGATAGTCAGCCAAAAAAAAAAGTAGATTATGAAGTCAGTTTACGAGTCAGTCTTTCCAGATGCTAAGCGAGATTCTACAAGATATCGAAATAACATAGGTGCAAACAACTTCACAAGACATTGAGGGCACAGAGCATTTTGTAGGGGACTTAGACACTGGCACTTTACAGGCCAAACCCTTGACTGGCAGAGCTGTCACCATGTCTTTGAAGCTATGATAGCCAAGGATCTGCTACACTGTTTCACTGTTGTAATCAAGCATTATTCAAGAAGTTATTCCACTTGGATAGAAGTCATTGGAACCCAAAAAGGTTAGAGATTTAGGAATTCAGATGACATTTGAAACAGAATTAATATTCTTTGAGCTTAAAGGTTAACATTGTCCAGTACAGGACTTGCGTTGGGAACGATTAGAAAAAGAACATCTGATTCACAGTTATGAAACAAGGATTCTTCAAGAACTGGGAGCAGAGAATTGGACACACTGTCCCGTCTCATTTAAACAATGCTATTCATAGTGTAATTCAATTAGATTTTATTATTCTCTCTTCTTCTTACCCTGACTCTGTTGATTTTTCTCAAATCCAAATTCACATATAAAGCCAGTTGCTAATATTTTCAGAAACCAAACCTGGTTGCATAGCCTAGAACAATTTTTCTTCCCCATTTTTTGATCTCTCTATTTTCAGCAAATGAGAAGGATATATATATATATATATATATGAAAATGCACATATCTATAAATATAGATATTGTCAATGTTATTAACAATTAGATCTAAGTTGTAAATCTAAGTACTCTTTCATTGGGAATAGAAAAAATGTCAATTGAAGCTATCTCCATCGCTCAAATCAATTTTGGATCAGTTCTATAGTCAACAATTACATTTCTGTAGAGTAGTATGGGATAAATAAGTGGGAAGATGTTAACGAATGGTAAAGTATTTCTGTCATCTTCTTATCCATGCTTGACCACCACTTTGACCTTCCTGGACTGCTCCATCGAAACACTTCTTCCACTCTCAAGCCCTGCCTCTTCATTTTCCCAAAACAACCATTCATTTTCCTGATTTCACAACTTGGCAATTAATGCACAAAGTATAGGGCAGACCTGGGCCAGTGGAGACACTTGCTCTCCATAGTTTTCTTTCCAACCTCCTCAATACATCCAGGTTTCTGAAATTCCAGGGTCCAAAAAGAAGCACTCTAGAAGACAACGCAGATTGGAGGCAGCTGTGCTCAGTGTCATCTTATTATCATTCTTGGTAATTGCTAATGTCATGTTGTCATGTTGTGCAATTTATTAATCAGTCTTATTCTAAGTCATTTTATCCATTATTCAGGATCTCTCTTGTTTAAACTTTCTTTTCTTCCTTGTCTGTCTTGTCTTTTTTTCCCCCTTTTTCACTTTGTCTTTTTCACATTCTCAGATCTCTTTCACTAACTTCAGACCTTTTACTAGCATGCACACTGAAGATATAATACTGAGCTGTCCCATTAAACAAGAGGAGGATGCTGATGAATGCCAGGCAATATGCTGTAGTGGGAAAGGGTGGGAGAAACAGCACTTGAAAACAAAAATACTGTGGCACCGCACTAGGGGAAAAAATCTCCTTTTGTAATTCCCCAAACAGACCTGATGTTTACACATATCTGGCATAACTGAAGTCAGACAGAAAATTTTTCAGTCAACATAGAATAAGTTTTAACCTGGATTTTTTAAACTCCTACCTCAATGTCATCCAGACTTCCCATAGCACTCTAGACTCATTTACTAAGTAGACCCAGCAAACAAACAACAAAAAAAAAAAACAACAAACAAAACAAAACAAAAAGAGAGAAAAAAAAAAAGTGTATAGGCAATAAAAGTTTCTTTTTACAGATGGCAAAATCAAAAACAAACAAACAATGACAACAACAGAAATACCTGACCGGTAGTCAGGTTTGCTGCTCAAGATTGCCTAAGACAATAAATAAATTCCACATTTCAGGGCTCTCCCTGAACACAATTTCACCTTTCCAAAACTCATGTTGAACCAACATCAGTTGTAAAATAATAGTAGTAGGAAGGGTATTGCATTACCCCATACCTACCCAAAAAAAACTTTTGCTTTCATTGTAGGAAAGAGTTATACAAAAGAGATTTGTTGGAAAAAAGGTTAAACAGAGCTTTAACATGAAAGGGTGTTAGTTTGGCAAATTTTGTCACAAAGGGTTGTGGGAATTATTTTCTCTGAATTTAACTAAGGAAATTAAATGCAAACAAGTCTCTTTTATAACTCATTTGAGATTTTTAAGCACTGAGAAATCAAAAATTTCATTACTAACATTCCCATGGCAACTGTAACTTGTCCATACTGCAAATGTATATGGCACCATAAAAACTAACACTCCAGATAGTAATAGAAAAAAATCTGAACAATGCTTTTGCACTGTGGTGGTTATTGCAGAAATTAAAATGCTGATTTCCATCATACATGTTGTAGCAAAATATCAGCCAGAAGGCTGAACTAACATTGGAGAGGTTTCATTTAGCCATTAAGGCACTCTCTTAACTTCCTCTGAGAAGTTCCCTTCACGTCTGCATTGTCTTTGAGCCCTCCCTACCTTTGTCCTTGAAGAACACATAGTCCTTGGCTGCACACTACCATAGCCCTTGAGATGAGAAATGCTGCAGATCTGTTGCATGCATTGGAAGATGAAAAAGGCTAGTAGATTACCCTCAGGGATTCATCAAAAGGACCTGCCACTGGCCAGAGACAAGCCAGTGAGCAATGTTGGCTGGGCCTCTGGGAGAGCAGACTGAAGAAAAGGAAAGAACAGAACTGCTGTACAACAGCAGCTGGGAGAGAGAAGTGAGAAAGCATCCTGCAGACCCCCAGGTCAGTGCAGAACGAGGACAGGAGGTGCTCCAGGCATGCAGCAGCAGTTCCCTTGCGGCCCGTGGAGAGGCCCCTGGTGGAGCAGGCTGTCCCCCTGCAGCCCATGGGTCCCACATGGAGCAGATCGCCCACACTGCAGCCCATGGAGGAGCCCCCAGTGGAGCAGGTGGATGTGGCCTGGAGAAGGCTGCAGCCCATTGAGAGCCCCCGCAGGAGCAGGCCCCAGGCCGGAGCAGCAGACCGTGGAGAGGAGCCCATGCAGGAGCAGGGGCAGAGAGTGACCATGAGGGAGTGGTGGAGAAGAAGTGTTATGGACTGACCACAGCCCCCATTCCCTGTTCCCCTGCTCTGCCTGGGGGAAGGAGGTAGAAGAGGGTGGATGGGGGGAAGGTGTTTGTAGTTTGCTTTTAGTTTCTCACTGCTCTAGCTTGTTAGTAGTAGGTAATAAATTACATTAATCTTCCTATGCTGAGTCTGTTTTGCCCATGACGATAATTGGTGAGTGATCTCCCTGTCCTTATCGCAACCCTTGAGCACTTTCCATCCTATTTTCTCCTCCTTTCTCTTTGAGGAGGGAGAGTCAGAGAGCAGTTGTGGTGAAGCTCAGCTGCAGCTGAGTAAAACCACCACAGCGAGTTGTATGATACTGTCTTTCACCTTTGTGATAGCAGCTGAGCTTATGGAAGCCAAGCTGAGTCAGGAAAAAGTTGACAATTTGTCCAAGAAGCACCATCTGGCATCCACAGTTAGAGAACCACTGCAAAGCTTGGTCTTGGTATCACCATCTGCCATCTGGAGTCCAAACAGCCACATAAGGCGTTCAGGTGACTGGTTGCTTTGAGTGAAGAAGGGGAACTGGCAGGACTGAGGACTGTGAGCAATACAGAATTACCAACAACTTCAGAGGTAGGCATGGTGCTGGAGCAGGCTGGCATACAACTAACAGCAGTCAAGAAGATCACGCCTCCTGCATATGTGTTCCCACTTTTTTTTTTTCTCCTCATCTTTTCCAAAACATCTTTGCTCTCATTTGTTTCTATGCTCCCTCCTGCACTGCACATCTGGCTCCCCCCTCTCCTCGGTTCCCATCAGATAAAAGGAGCAGACTGTCAGTAACCAGGACCCCATACAAAGCAAACCAGAGAGCACTTTGCTGCTTACAGGGCACCTCCTCATTCTGGCCTGCTGCTGCAGAAGGGGGCTGAGGACAGGCAGGAGGACACTACGCAGGCCGAGCAGCACGAGGGAGCTGGTGGTTTAAAGGGAAGCTGAGGATGTTGGCTGGGAAGCAAGTGGAAAGATCAAAAATATGGGAGACTCCTGCTTCAACTGCGTTTTTGGCAGTTCTCGTGACTGTCGTTGGCTCAGAGCGCAGTACATGACTGGCACAAATAGCTATTTGGAGGAACAAGGGAAAGGGAAACACTGTATATTTCACATACAATTTGACCCACCATAATCAAATTTGTTAATAATAACCAGCAAATAGCTGAGCGGTAATGAAATGATACAGAACATGTTCTGTGGAAATTTCTAGACAGCACCAAAACTCTCATGCTGAGTTCTGCAACACACCACCCTTTTAAGGAGGAAAGGAGCCATTTGAAAAACAGCCTTCCCATCCTCCCATCAGTCAGATGCAGCAGATGGATTCAGTTATGGCAAAATCAGTAGAAACAAAGAAAGAAATTAAAAATAATCAGGTAGCTGAGCATGAATACACTTAAGCAATAGAGTCATGGCAGCAAAGGAGGACATATAGCTGATGATAGGGAAATGAACAGGGAAAATGTCAGGGGGAGGAGGTGAGGAAGGAGAGGAATTTGGGGGAGAAAAAGAGCAAAGCAGACAGGCTCCCATTCTTGGAGTTTCCCAAAGCAGCACAGTGCTCTGTCAAGTGGCAACAAATAGGTATGGTGTAAGTGCTCCTACAGAGGACCTAGCTTAGTTTGCACTGGTTATGAAACACAGTTACGCAGGTCCATCTTGCAGATGCTGTCCTGCATGGTACTGGGCAGGCAGAAGAGCTTGGTCTGAATGTTCATCTATGCACAGAGACCTAGCAGGAATATATGGAAAAGTTTAATAAAGACAAGTCCACTGAAGCCAAATGAAGATTGTAAGTGGTGAGGGGGAAGAGCCTAGCACAAGCCTCTGTTTTGTCCAGCAAGGCACCCTGTGGCTCCGTTCGTACTTCAATAGTAAACCAAGTGGGAGCCACGTGAGGAGACTAAGGCTATGAACCACCAGGCAGTGGGGCTATTGTAACCACTTTTTATGCTACTATATAGGGAAGATCTTAAAGACCTCACAATATATTTTCCATATGTGAACAAAATAGCTGCGAGACGTATGGCTCAGCACAACCACCAGCACACAAGCCTGCCTGGGGAGGTGCTGCTCTGCAGCTGCTCTGTGAGCGCTGCTGGTCCTGCAGCCGCCGTGCAGGTTTGTCAGCACAGCACTGCTTCCTGACTAGCGCGCTCCATGAATCTCACCCGCTGTCAGTGCATCGTGCAGAGAGGACTTTGTTTATATACGCCCCTGCATATGTGACACAGAGTTCACTGGAGCTGCATGCAGCGTAACCTGTGCTTTGACCTTTCCCTGCTGCTGGCTTTAATCAGGATGTGAGATTTCTGTTGAGGACTTGCTATATGCAAAGTAGATTTTGGACAACGTGGGAAGGATAAAGCAGTTGGATGCTAGCTGAACAAACAAACAAACAAACAAAAAAACGAAACCGCTTCTAAAAATTGCTATCACGTGGTTCTGTTTTGGCTTCTGTCTGCAGCATTTAATGATAACCACACTGGTGCTGACCTTGAAGTGTCCAGCTGCAGATCCCCCTCTCTCTCGCGCGCTGCCGTGCTCGTCCAGGTCATCCTATGACTTTCTTTTCCCTCCCTCACATTCTCCCACAGGGATCATTGCATTGGTGATCACAATGCTCAAAACTGCCAGCACTGACTTGTTTGGTGAAGTCTCAGCAGCGTAAGGAAGCAGCCCAGGGCAGGCACCCTGATGGAGGGAGGTTCCCCAGTGCAGGGCCCTTGTGATGCCCCTGTAACAGAGGGGTTTCAGGAGAGGCTGGTGCCCTGCGTTACAAGCCCTAGCTAGTTAGTCTTATTAATTCCTGATGGTTATTTTTGAAGGTAACTAAAAATGCCGGTCCCACAGGGAGCTGTTCTGGCAGTGGCTGGGACCTTCAAGGTGCCCAGAGAACCCATGGCAGCCCACAGGCACGTCCCAGCACCCACCTGGCAGGAAAAACCCTGGCAAGAGAGAGGAAATCAAGGCCTCTCCATCTGACCTTGTGTGTCCTGGTTATTAGCTTTGGTATGTATTTTTGTTTCATTTGAGATTCCAGATCAGAAGTCAGCTGAGGTGTTGACAAGGGGACATGCAAGTAAACATGAGGGTCCTCAGCTGCTTGCCTCTGAGGCTTTTTGTACAGAAATGCTTTCTACAGCCACCAAAGCTCCACTTGAATACAAACACCAAATTAGATCTACTCAGACCCAGCAATCCTTATGCCTTCAATAATTTTGCAACTAGAAACTGACCATACTGTTCCCTTAAGATTTTACTTGGCACATCTGAACAAGCAGTGGCCTTCACAACTTTCTACAAATTGCTCATCTTCAGTTTAATTCTCAAACTATCATACATTGAAAGTGAAGAATGGAGGTAAGGGAGCACAGGGTTACGACCTGACAGGCCGGTGGCTGCCTGCCCTGAGGTGACGCTCCATCAGCCATGAGGCTGGTTTCCAGCTGGACGCTCCTGCCCACTCACAGGACTGTATCACCGACAGGGATCTTGCTTCTGAGTGAAATCTTAGCATAAGAGGTCCTACAGCTCACCCTTAAAAACTATAGCTCTGAGAAGGGTAGGTCCCAGAAAGCTTGCTTTCTTAAGTCTGTTACATTCCTAGCCCTTACACAATGACCATTTCCTGAGAGGAGTGGATTTTCTGTCTTTAGGTCAGAATAGTTTTGGTTTTCAAGAGTGATTGTTCCCATGTGCTGTGATTTTTATAAGGCCAATGAAGCTTTGTGATGTTTCTAGCATATGGCATAAGTGCCTTTACTTGACAGCTCACTTTATATTTCATCTATAAGCTTGGGCTAGAAGTTGGGAAACACAAAACAGTGGTTAGAAACTGCTTTGCTTTCACCTTACTCTTCTTACTGACTCCCTGTGAGGCACGGGGCATGGGACTATTGCAATTCTTAACAGCAGCCTCTGAGCAGGACTGCACAGTTTCTGGATAGCAGGAGACACTGTAGGCCTCCTCCTCACTTTTCAGTTGACTATAAAAATCAAATGTTTGTTTTCCACTAAGGTGTTCACATAAGAACTTAGCCACCTAAAAGTTATTGGGCATAAATGTCTGCATCAGTTTCCCTGTTTCTAAATATGGGTCCTAATATTAATCTGCATCATTCACATGGACTGAGAATCAGTTATTTAAAATCTATGCAAACCTTTGAATCAGTTCATATCGGTCTCTCTCATTTCAATACAGAATTAAAGCCAGTTTGAACTAGGATGCGCCTGTGCTATATAGCATAATGTTTATATATATAATAATAGTTAGCATAATGCTTAATGGTTGTATAATGTTTATATATATAAGCATTCTTCAGGTGACTTTTACTTGCATGAAGCACAGGCACTCGTTATTTTTTTTTCTACTATTGTTTTCTCTGTTGACCCCAGAGGAAAATGGCGGGCTTGTGAAAAGACTGGGCAACTTTCTTAAAGCAAAGAGTTAAGTATCCAGAATGAGATTTCTTTCTTCAGAAGAAAATGTATCATAAAAACAATCAGCAACTCAAAGGGACCAGCCACATGGAAACATTTGCTGCTCTAAAATATCTCAGGTGCTCCCCAAAGCCTTCTTATCAGGGTCCTTGTCTTATACCTGTCAGTTCCCTGGTGAAGAATGTTATGCCCTCTCTAGCTCAGGGCTTGTTGTTGAATAAGTAGAAATATTTGTTTGCTGAAGCCTATAAGCCAGGTCATTTAAGCAAATTTTACAAGGTGTGTAGGAGAACAAAGTCTGAGGAAAGTTCAAGGACTCGTGGATTTGGATTGGTTTAACGCTGGGAGTTTGTGTTCCTTTTAGCTCCTGGCAAAAGCACCACTTGCCTCATTTTGTGAACATGATCACTAACAAAACCAGGGTACTCATACCACCCATGTGGTAGTTTCTGGATATTGGCCTGCTATGTAAAAAAGAGCACACCTTGTGGCACAGTTTGTCTCAGCCCCTAAGCTTAAAATAAAGTCCAGCTTCTTTGCAATGACTATAGCACTGATGGTTTTGACCTTCTACAACTAGCCTTATAACGTACCTGTGTCACAATGTGTACATGGAGTTGCAACCCTCTCTGCCATACCCAGCCTGTTTTGGCACCTCACCCAGCCACCCATGCCAGTCCTATCACACACACTGCCTGCCATTGTCATCCAGTGCCCAAAACAGCAGGCAGATTGGGAGACCCCCAGGTCTGAGGTCTCCTTACAATTTTGGGCTCTGCCTTGACTGGGATTTTTGGTGGGCCTGTGATCAGTGAAACTATCCAAAGCATACACTTTCCACAGAGAAAATATTAAAGTAAATTTAAGCAGTAAACCTGTATATGAGGACAATTCATGGTATAACTTGGCATAAAGACCTATTGATGCCAGACTGACTGTCTGACAATAAACAGCTCCTTTAACAAGTGTTTTCCTCTTATGGCCTGCCTATTTTCGTATTTCTAAAATTGGTAGGATCTCCTTAAATCAATCAGACATGAGTGCTTCACACACAAATGCCCATTTCTGAGTAAAACTTTCAGAAGTGCCTTTGTTACAAGCCACTGTTGACTTCAGATGGTACTTAAGAGATCAAACACATGGTCAGGTTACTAGAACTTGTCCAGCCTGGATTTACCAGAGGTTGTGCATAAGCTGAATGGCAATAAATATCTGTGTGCATACAAATGCAATGTAATTTGACCTAATTTAAACCTCTTATATTATGAGGTAAGTTCAGAGCTGACACAGACTGAAAGCAGACACACAGAAGTATTGCTATTTAGCTGACATGTGGTAACCCATGTAGGCTGGGTGGTTGAGCTGTGCTCCTAGGTTCTTAAATTCCTTTCAGACATGGAACTTAGACACTTCAAAAAATTGCACAGCTCTCACTTGTATGTTGACAACCCAACTCAACACTGTAGCTTTGAAGGCACTTTCAGAGAAGGTTGCTACTAATAATAATAGCACTCTGGGCAAAATAAAAAATAAAAAGAAAATAAAGCTTTCAAAAATAAAAAGCAACTCTAACAAAGCTCCTGCTCCCCTCAGCTGAGGGGACTATGGGACCTTGCAACTAACAATGATTTCTGACTCCCATGCAGAACACAACAATTTCCCTCAACTCATCACAGTCAGGAGATAACTCGATAGTGGAAAACTGAATTACTATGTACTTAGCTTTATTCTCAAAGAGGTTTCTAATGAACTTATCATGTAATTTCCATAACAAAGTGTGTAATTATTCCTCATTTTTTATTGTGGAGATTTAATATTGAATAGTAGCCTCAGGTCTATTGCTGAACCACATGCTACTCTAAAGCTGCTGTTTTGTTTGATTTTAATCCTTAGACCTAACAAAAGGACACCCTAGCAGAGCTTGTTTAAGGCGGAAAATTGCCTACATCCCTTGAAGCTCAAAGAAACAAAATTTATTATACAGGCTTCTCAATGTCTTCATAAGCATTGTCCATTTTCTGGAAAATTATGTCAATAAATCAGCTGCTAATTGTTGTTTGAAGTCCAAGCTAAGGGTTTGTTTTTCTTGCAGTTGACTTCTCTAGGTGAAGAAACATTTGGCTTTATGGCTAGGCATCCTCATTCTTGGAATTAATTTTCCACAAGTTCTTATGCTACTGAATGTCAAATATTTCTACCCTTGAAACTGTCACATCATTCTGAGTAGCTAAATCTAATTGCCACCTCTTTGAAATATTTCTTTGAGCATTTCTGTGGCTTTTTAATTTTCATCTGTATTCTTTTCTTCTCTGCCTTTGGCACTTTTTTGTGTGTGTGGATCCAAAGGACCTTTCTGAATCCAAGTGCCTCGTTAGGCGACAGTCTAAAAACAAAATACATGTGATGCTTCACTGCTCTCTGCTGACTTCCTCAGTGCTCTAAGAAAATGTTTCACCTGCCCCCTTGGGCTGAGAGAGAGAGTGTGGCTGGCTGCATGGAGAGACAACCATGAGAGTTTGCGTCACAGATGCAAAAGTCTGCGTGGGAATAGATGTAACAGATGAATAGAGAGAACAAATTGTTGATGTGGCTAATGAGTGGGGTGCAAAGGAGAGAAAAACCATGCAAAGCTGGTTGGCTGAGGGTCTCCAAGCTCTAGCTGGGAGTGCTGTGGGAAGGGCTGTTGAAGACAACAAAGGCAAGAGTCCACCATGAGAGTCCAGCAGATCATGTGGACTGGAGTCTGAATGCCTTGAAAATGTGCAAGGGCAATTACAAGGAGGCATCTCTCCCCTGATTTCATCTCACACAAGTAAATAATGCACCATCCCAAGTTGCTGCCTACAGTGGAGCTGCAGTACATAGAGTGTCATCATGAAGTTTCTTTTCCTATTGTGTGTTGAACTATCATATACCATTTGGCAAGCAGTCCCAGTGGGACTGCTCCACCAACATGGGTGAAGCTCTGACTATGCAGCCCACTAACCTTGCTCTCCACAGTGAGTCGTGGTGGAAGCACAGTGGAAGCACGTTACTCCCAGCACAGTGTGCATTGCAGCATCCTCTCTGCTACAGCCAGCAAGGCTCATCTCACCTACTATTAGATGCCAGTAGATATCTTACACCTGGACTAATTGTGTAGACTCACTGCATAGTTTACTGGCAAAAACTGACACTTCAAACTGTAGTTCACCTTTTCCTAAAGCAGACGTATCAGGGCAGATCAAGTGCTCTCCCAACATACCTATTTCTTTTCTTTGACTATAAAGCAAGTACACTTTGTAAGTCCCTAAAGTTAGTTTAGATGAATTGGACTCTGCATATCCATAAGAATTACTTCTAATTTTGCAAAGTGCATTTGTGCAATATTTCTTGGATTTTTGCTTCTTTCCATTCTGTTGTTTTCCACACCACTATCTCTTTTTCATATTTTAATCTCTTTGCCTTTTTTTTACATGTATGATGCCTAACTGCTGTGATGTCTATTCCTTCTCTGTTGCCTTGCTTGTTTACCAGGTATCAGCAGCATGATTAGGTGCCAGTTGCATCACAAAATATTCACTCTGACTGAGCAAAGTATGTATATGTATATGTTGATGTTTGGCACAATGAATCTCACCCTAGGTGAGATTCTTAACATGCAGAGCCTGGCTGTGGCCCAATGCTTTAGAAACAGACAGCAACTCCTCATCTTTTCCTGAAGAATTAGTCTTCCAGCTGAGAGAGGCAATCAAAATAGTAAAGACTATACAGCAGATTGGGAACAGATGATTTCAGAACAAAATTGAATTTTGGGCAGGAGTGCTTGGAGGTGTTGAATGGAAAAGAAAAACTGGGTCCATTTTTCTAAGAAAGGAAATTAAATTATTGCACATAGGCAGGAGAGAAGGGTAAAATGGGAGAAGGAGAGGATTAAGAATATAAGAAATGAGTGAGGGTGTTTTGGGGCGGGTGCCTATAAATCTCTCTTATCTGCTCTGTTACAGTCAGACCCAAAATGCCTCATCGATCTGACCTTCCTCATGCCATCTCTGCCTGCAGGCAGCTTGTGGGGGCACAGTGCTGCCCCTGCCCACAGCTCTGAAAAGATAGCCTAGCCTCCAACAGCAGCCGAGGTGAAGGGCTAGGAGGGAAGGACTGCACGGAGAGATGTGAGGAGGCTGTACTACCCTGTTCTGATGGGAGGTGCTTGTACCCTACTGAGATCTAGAAAAACGAGTGGAAATTGTAGCCATAAGTTTTGAATAAATAAAATAAAATAAAAATAGTTCTGCAGTTCTAAGGAGAAAATAATATTTGATTAAAAGACAAAACATGTATGGGGTAACTTTTTCATTTCCTGTTCATGATGAAGGTATTACTGACATTATTTAAGCTCTGTTGAAGACATATAACGAGAGTCTAAGCAGATATAAATGTTCTTGTGGAATGTTATTTATAGTTCCTTGGTACCCAGTGCCAAATGTTAATAAGGTTTATGAGAAACCAGTGGAGACTGTAAATTGTTAGACTTCTGATTTAAATCACGTTGCTGACTCCATTTGTTTCCTACACATTGATCTGACAGTCAGAGATAAATCTGATAAAATTCTCGGAGTTGGAGAGGGATTTGTTTTCTGTCAGTGGGAATCCAACTATTAGAGAGACAAGGAGTGAGGTTATTGGGAACGAAGCCACAGGCAGTAATATACCACACTTGAATACTTCTTTTTTATTTATTTAAATGTTACGGTATTTGATAAATTGCTTATGCAGCCATTTAACTGACTCTTCTGGAAAGTGTTTATTTGCAGTCACCTCAATGTCAGCAGTGAAATGAGCTGGGACTGAAATTTCATTAAGAAAGTCATATTTCATTATTATGGCCCCAGAGATCATCACTCTGTGTACATTAAGTACAAAACCCATAGAATGTTTAAGTAATAATACAGCTATGGCAAAAAATGGGCATGAGCCAGACAGGATATTCACTGTTAATGCACTAACCATACCAACAGCTCGGGCTCTCGTGCTCAGAAAAATAGCTGAAAGAATATGTGGGTCTTAATCTTTGACTTTCCTTTGATTTGCCCATTTGAAACTACAGCCTTAATTTCCTTCAGTGCAAAGAAAACCTCAGAGTATCCGCTCTGTGTCAAATTAAGTCCTCCTGTTGTAAAACCTGAAGGAGAAGGCCAAAGAGAGAAAAAAAAAAAAAAAAAAAGTTAAGAGGGTCTTCCATAGGACGTCTCCTCAGGATGCTTCCCTCAGGACAGAGGGTGGATTTCCTCCTGTTACAAGTCAGGCCTCAGAGGTGGGTGAGCCCCCATCCCCTGGACAACCTGACAGACACAAGAGTCTAGGCCGGAGCCTGGTGCCCCCCTGCTCAAAACGCTGCGTCTGCAGCCTCGTGGATTTTTGCTAGGGCTTCCTGCCTCCCCCTTCTGTTCACCTCAAAACCTTCTTGTGGAAAAGGATTCCACTGTAGAGAAAGGAGGCAGAAAGAATGCACTGTGGCCCAATAGCGAGCACAGCTTGGAGGGAGGCAGCTTGTGTCTTTAGGAGGTTCAAATTCAGTGCCTCACTCTATCAAAGCATCCTTGAGTTGCTGAGCAACATCAGTGGCTCTCCTGTGCCCCTGTGTCCTATACTCAAAACAGAAATCATTCTGGTTTCCTACCTCACAGCCAAAGGGGCATTCTAATGCTTAGGGACATGGTTTAGTGGGTGACATTGGTAGTAGGGTGATGGTTGGAGCAGCTGATCTTCAAGGTTTCCCCTCAGGCGTGGGAACCTGCCCCAGCAAAGGAACAAACCTGCCAGTAGCACAAGTGATTTTGAAATTTCCTGCCACATTATTCACATTTCAGAGCAGCTAAATTTAGCCTTATTCCAAACAACACTGTAGTGCATGTCTACAAACTTGCTGTTTGCCCCAGTTCTACTAAATCAGCTTAAACATTTCTTCTCCCACTCACTACACGTCTCACTGCAAACTGTGTTGTAAGAGTTTGGTATTCGTATGAAGGGAGCATGATTCAGGGCCTGTGAAGCCAACAGACAGAGTAATAGACAGACAGATACATGTTCAGGGCTGCAGGCAAGTGTCGACAGCAGAAAGCTCTGGGCAGGAGGGCCTGCTGGGAGGGATATTTTGCCCAGGTATAGCCTTGCACTTTAATTTTTCTTCCCATCACATATTCTGTCACATAAGTAGTCTGGGGCACCCCAAAGTTTCACTCACTAACTCAGAAGATGCAAGATTTGCATATAGCTGTGTAATGAGTGTCACTGTAGGTTTAGAAGTCTCATCCTGAAGAAACAAGTCCTGTTCTGTGTGTGTGTGTGTATTAAGAGAGCATCAAGAAGCCCAGTCAAGAATCAGGACATGAAGCACTTTATGGCACTTTATGCTTTAAAGAGATTGATGATACATTGCATTTTATTCCTATTTTCTGTCAATCAGAAAAATCCTCAAGGAATTGAGGAACAAGTGTACAGAAATGAGTACTATTTAGATGAAGTAAATAAATCATGGTTGGTTGGTTGCTGGGTTGAGGTGTGGTGTTTTTATTTTTTTCTTTGTGCCTTTGAATATACCAGATTGAACCAAATGAAAATCAAGGAAAGTGGAACTAAAGAGGACCTTGAAACATAAGCAGCTTTTAGACAGTTTATCTACACCTTCCCTCCCAATGGTGCAATTCAAACCCTGCGGAAGTCAATGTATGTCATAGGCTTCAGTGGCTTTAGCTCAGCTCCACAATGCTTTACAGTCCCTTCGGAGCAAGAGAAATCTAGCTTTCCTTCTCCCATACACCAAATAAAGTTTCCAAAATGGCACCTCTGCCTTGCTGACTACACTCTTTTCTTTTTTAATTGTACACGTGTATCCCTGAGAAACCTCTTTCCAAGTTCAGGATAAACTCATGTTTCCTCTGCTTGCCAGAAGAAAATGAAAAGTAAAGCCCCATCAATTTTATTGCTCATAATTGTGGATAAAATGCAATATAGTTGGCTCATATAAATTTGCTAGCAAATTATATTCAATAAAACCCTGGTGAGCAATTTAAAAGCATAAATCCCCCCATGCTGAAAAAAAGCTCATAAATTATACAAGAAAAAGGAGTGATTTCATCAAAGAGCTAAGCTCTGCCCATGGAATGTTTCAATAGTACTGGATTTATAGTTTTCTGAGAGACGATTTATGATCCCTAATTTTCTGCAATAAAAAGCTCAGCAGGGATTCTCTGAATGAAATATCTTTTAACAAAGAAATAAATAAAAAATCCATCCAAGAGTGAATGCAGACAATGCCATTCTTGGAGATCTGCCCCTTTAGTATTCCTGTTTCAAAATTAATCATGGAAGACCATAATAAAGATTGCATAGTGAGGAAGGAAAGGAAGACCATTAGACTGAAATAAATGCACTGCACAGTTGGAGAGGGCATTTCTAGCAATAAATGTTCACCTGTGACACTTCAGAGCCATTGTCTTTCAGTAAGAACAAAATGATCAGACTGATTTAAAGGAAAGGTTAAACATTTCCAAAACACATGAATGGCTATATTATATAAACAGCCTGGGGGAGGATGTGTGTGAAGCCGGTGCATGTAAGTGAGGCGTAACCACAGCTAGATGCACTGAGAGATTCACTCACCTCTCCTAATTTTAGGGCTCTGAATCACAGTCCTTGCCAAATTTAGAGGCAGTGGCTGAAGATGTGACTCTTCCCACAGGTCATCAGTCACCAGGCAGCAGGGACCATTGAATCAGAGCATGCATTTGTCACAGGTCATGGACCAGAGTAGGAAGGTGAAGTGAGAACTACAAGTTTTAAGTTAATATGCCAGGCTGTGAATTATGACAACCGAGGAGGAGACCAAATGTCTCTCTGACTGCTAAAAGAATGGGATAGAAAAAGTCCCTAAATCACCTTTTAAAACTCTCACATAAATCACCAAGGTTGTGACCAAGAACTCCTGTTTTAAGGATCAGCTACTGGGTGTTATCAGGGAGAAGATAATGGGCTGGATGGGCAGTGCTCTAGAACACTATGGCTGTTTCTCAGGATAAGATGCCATTATTCCGCTTTATGGATAAGAAGCTGAGGTATGTAACAATGTAAAGACCTATGTGCATGATCACACAAGCAGACTGGCAGTGCTGGTAAGTGAGAGAATTATCTTACAAGTCAGACTGGGGACCATCCACCTCCGTCATAGCAGCCCTCCGTACATCGTCCATGATCCTAGCATACAGGAATAAGGATGTCTGCCAGGAAAGCTGGGAGCAGTGGAAGTACCCACATTGCTGGGCTCCAGTACCAAGCACTCAAAAGTTCTCTCTCTCTACAGATTTCCAGACTTCTAGAAGCAGAAAAAGGGGTGAAGGTGTCATTCAAGTAGCTTTCCCATTTCTATCCACTGTATTTTCCCTGTTCTTCATTTCCCCTCTGTGAGGGCTCGAACCAGGCTCCCAAACTTTCAGATTCCATGGCAAAAATAAAGACACAGGCAGTTACGGGCTGATCCAACGCCTACGCAACCCTGTAGATGAAAGGATTCTATTTCCTTTGCTAAGCATAAGATTGAGCCTTGCCTAAACCCACGTAATACAAATGAGAAGAAAATTCTCAAAAACATTATGTTTTGACAGCAAACAATGGGCAGAAAAGGTTAGTGAAGATATTTGTCTGACCAGTCTTTTTCTCATCAAGTTTTATTATGAAATAGAACAAGGATTTGCTGAAAATAACCTTGGTTCAGCTAACTTATAAAGCACAGCAGACTCAGTTAACAATGTTTCAGAAAAGAGGGCTAAGAAAACTGTAGCAAGGAACAAGACTTTTCAAGAAGTTAATTTAAACTCACATTGCAGCTCTGGAAGACTTTCAGCTAAGAGTGCTGAGGCAGAACAGCTGGCTGAAAGGAAGGAAGTGTGTCTTTGGAAAGGTAATTTGTAAGTATTAAGCATACAAGATTTGCTATCTATCATCTATCCCTGCTCCAAAACATTTTACAAGCACTGGGCATTTTGCCCATGTCTGTCCAGCAGGACCTGGGAGTATTTCCTATCCCCTCTGACTAGATATTCATGCCAACTACATCCTATGGTATCTGGGGAGCAGACCCAGTTACAGACAGGTCCTCCCCACCCCCATCTTATGCAGTGGAAACCCAGGAGGCAATTACGAAGTGATCCTGATCTGGACAAAAAGTGTGGGTCTGGAGCTGACTTAGCCCATGCTATGCAGATATTTGTGGCTGAAGCAGAAGAGGACAACATCACATTCATCAACACCTCATTCATTTTTCCTATAATAAATAATAATAATAATCTGCAGCTCAATCATTCACTGATCTTACAGAGTTTCATTTTGTTTTGTTTTCTGAGAATACAGTGTGTTTCAGATTGATCAAGGATTCAAATCAAGACGTTGTTACCAGGTATAATTGTTCTATTTATCTACAACTATTCCAATAAAGATATCTATATTCTTTTCATCCAAAGATGATACCAGAAGAGACTTCGGGGAACATATATATATGTAGCCATATATTAACACATCTACTTGGCCTCCCATTGTACCAAAAAAGCAGCATTTTCTTATGCAGACAGTGGTATCTGGCTTCCATACCAAATAGTAATAACACTTATTTGACATAAGTAGAAACATCCCTACAAAACAACATCTCCCCACAAAATAAAGGCATTCAAAACTAAAGCTCTGTGATCCATTCAGTCATCTGACTAGATTAAATTTCAGGGACAAAATGAAATCTCTTTTTAATATATTTTGGAGATAATGCCAACATTGCATTCAATGAGACTTATCACTGATGATGCAGTGTCCTCGTGTCTCCTGAAGTACATCACCTGTCTGACCTAGGCAGGAGCTATCTGTGCTTGGGAACAGCTGTTTCTGAAAGGGCCTTTAAAAAAATTCCTTCTGGGGGTCTGTCAAGTAATTTGGCACAAACAAACAAATAAGAAACAGGAAAAAAAAAAAAAAAAAAAAAAGGAAAAGGAAAAGGAAAAGGAAAAGGAAAAGGAAAAAGAAAAAGAAAAGGAAAAGGAAGAGGAAAAAAGAAATACCATCTCTTCTCTTAGTTTTTTATCATGATCCATAGAATAGACCTGAACTAACCTTCCAAACTTTTACTTGATCCCATATGGAAACTCAGCTCAATAAGTATGGTAATTATTCATGTCATTGTTGAGCCTTACTGCATTAATACCAGCTCCCAATGATCCGCAACAATAAAAACAGGATTTTTAAACAACCGCCCATTATTAGTGCCTAAAACAGCAAGCTGGATCTCCAGAATAGGTTATGTTTAGAGAAGTAAAGGAACCCTGCCTGAAAGCTTTTTATTCTTATTCAGCACAATCTAACCGACCTACAATAGATATCTTGCAGCTACTAAAATAGCAACCAAGCAAATATTCCTCAAATCAAAATACATAAGAGGACATCCAAAAGGAAACAAAACAAGTAAAAGCAAAATTTACAGTAGGTACAACAAAAGTATCCTGAGCTGCAGAAGTCGGTGTATATTGACTGAAAACAACCAAAGAATTACCACTCAGGAAGGGGTTCAGCTTGAATAAACAGCCTCCCAGACAGTATATGTAAAATGAAAGATAACATTTTTGGGTAGTATGTTCATTCTAGCAAAGTAAGAATGCTAGAATCAAGGCTGGGAGGGATCTCAAGAAGTCATTTACTCTATCCTTTTGATGCAAGGAAGACTATACACAGCTGAGAGTGATATGTCCGATCTGTTCTCAACAACTCCTAGTGCAGGTCAAACAGAAGACATACATGGAGAGTAAGGGAACAAAATTAATTCCAAACACAATACCTTGCAAAGGGCCAGATTCCCAAATCGGACCTACTACAGATTCCCAGAGTTACAGGCCATGGCACGGACCAGCCACAAAGCATAAGTTATGGTGCTGATGTCAGCCTCAGTGTGGTCAATGTGTTCCAACATCATTCAGTTAGACTTATTGCAAACAGATTTTAATTTGTTTGTTTGTGACAGAGAGATAAAGACATAGTAGGCTTTTCCCAAATTTTTTGAAGTTATGATCCAATATCCAAATGGCATACATGCAAAATTCAACTACATCCAGCCACAAAGGTTTAGGAGTGGAAAGGATTAAAAGCAAAGGAAGGGAAAAAAATGTTCAACAGTACAAACAGGTGCTTACTAAATAAGCCATGAGTGAGCCAGAGGACCTCCAGCCTAAATAATACGGTGTAGCTATTTTTTCTCCACTTAATTTTTGACATAAGAAGGATGAAAATGGCTCAAAAGGAAGACAGAGCAAGAGGAAACTGTGTGCTTTATTAAGGATCAGCTCTAGGATGCTTGTGGAAGTGAATTAATAGAAAGCAAGAGAAAAATACCTGGAAGGAGTACAGTAACCTGCCTACATGCCCACTGTGGTGATCAGATATCTCACGGTGCTTCTGGGTTACAATGAGACAGATCAGTGCTGATGCTCATGCCAAGCCACAGATACCACAGTCAATTTGTTAGGGAATAACCCTAGGTCTTTCCAGCATAATATTCACTCCTTCCATATCCTGTCAGTGAGCAATATGGAAAAACTTCATTCTAATGGGTGAGTGCTGTGTCCTAAAGCAAGACTGGTAAATCATAGTTTGTACTTCATGCATGAAAGTACTGGAGAATTAGAAACTCAGCTGAACCATCCGGTTTGTAATGGTGATGAGGGTGGAAGCTTATTAAAAAAGTGTGGAGGAATTTATTCTTTGAAGTTTACAGCTGTTGTCATTTCAACCACAAGGACAAATTTACATCCATGACAGTTGTAAAACACAGTGCAAAATCTAGCTTAAAAATTACATGACCATTTTCCACCTTTTTGTGTGAGGGTTTTGTTTCCTTCTATTTTTAATGGCTTTGTCAGGGCGAAAATATTTTGTTTGGTACCCCAGAAAAGCGAAGGTGGGGTAGCTGGGAAAGGAGGAGGATCTCAGAGTAGTTTCTACCTAATCTGGGTGGAGGTCAGGCCGTTTTCAGTAAGAGTGGGATTTCTAATCTCACTTCTCCATAATGCCTTCCTCCCTCTGTGCTCCCCATAAAACTACCTCTACCAAAACTGTGCTTCTCTCCCAGAGGTGGGCTGGCATGGGACTCAGCTAGAGATGGAAGAGCACATTAGAACCCATGCTTCTTTTTTTTTTTTTTTTTGTGGGCTGACCAGTTAAATCCAGCAGAGGCTCTGGAGATGTGTGGGGTTTTTTTGTTGTTTTGTTTTTTTTTGTTTTTGTTTTTTGTCATCTGGATAAAAAGCTTCTCTATAGCCACTGCAATGAGACCCTGGTGCAATGTATTTTGCATAGTCCATTCAGTAAATGATAACAATCTTTCACTACCTTGATTTTGTATTCTTGTTTAAACGAGCTGGTATTTGTATTTTACCTCAGAAATGGGTGATCTCTTCACTGTTGTCCCAAATTCAGTGAAACAAGATCAAAATCATCCAAGAATAAACCTTAATATCGCCACGTGTGCCCAGTTCAAACCTTCTTTGCAAGGCCTTTTTGTAAATATCCCTGAACATGTAGAATACTTAGTCTGACCATAAGAGCACAGGTGTTGGGGCAGGTGTTCCTCTCCATTACTCATGCTGTGTAACTCTAAGGCTGATGTGCTGGGTCCATCTGTATGTGTGATGGGCCAGGAGCAGCCTATTGCATATTTGGCTAGGTAGTGTGTGGTGTGATGGACACAGAGCTACTCTGCAATAATGTTAACAGTGTGCGTTGGACCAACAACTGTTGCAAAAATTGCACAAATATTTTGGTCAAGTTTAATAGCAGACTGCAAGGAGAACAATCAGAAAGGATGAAAAATGTCTTGAACTCAGCCAGCCCTGCAGTTAGCACAGGACAATGGGAAAGTCATGGGCTTGCAGGAGTCTAGTTCAGCTTCCTGCAGGGCCTACTGAACTGGTTGGGAAAATCAGAGCCAAAAGTCTGACAACCGAGAAGCACAAATGAACTCTGGCAGCATCAGCAGGACTGTCTTTTCAGTGCCGGGGAGATCTTGGGGAGCTGTTCAAGGGCACTAGACCGAGACCCATGCACTCGCTCTAGTGTCTGCAGAAGCGAGACCTGCCTCAGTTGCCAAAAGGACAGAGCTTTGGATAACTTGGAAGATGGGGAAGAATTGCTTATTTTATAAACGCTGTTTGGAAAAGGAAACAATACTACAGTTTTGAGAAAGGAGTTTTGTCATTTTGTGGACATCTTTGTTACACTGTCCTTGAGGGAAAGCCCACAGGCATCCAAACATTGCTAGACTTGCTGGTGAAACCTTTCCTTCCTGTACTGCAGCGTCTGGCAACTCAAGGAGAGAAGAGACTCAAACTCCTGAAATCTCCCCAGCTGGGCAAGGCTCAATGCCCAAAGTGAGGTCAACATCCAAATTTCAGTAGCAAACTTTGGTGGGGCTATGGATGTAGAGGCCACCCTGCATGCTCCACAGCCCAGCTGGTCTTGGATCACTGTGTTTCAGCACTGGCAGTTGGCTCAACCACATTTCAACTGCCAAGAAGAGAATTAGATAGCCCCTGATGTCTGAGCCAAACTGTTTTCCTTCCCTCTTGTGAGCCTTGCAGCCCATCAGAGTCCCAACACCAGAAGGGCAGAAGCACTAGTAGCTCTGCTTTCAGGATGAAAGGGATTATATAAACTCAAACAGACGCACAGGGCAAGCTTGTACCATCAGGAGAAAGTGTTGCCTACGTGGAAGGTGCCACCTCTTGCTAGGACCAGTTATCCTTTGCTCCACTACAAGTAAATAAGCCAGGCTCATTTAAGTTACCCGAAATCATGCTTAACCTGTTTTCATATTTATCATTTTGCATTACAATTGCAGTGGAGCAGGCATGAGGCTGGCCCAGTTCCTTCCTTCCAGCTCAGGGCTGTGACAAGATGTGCTAATGCATGTGCCTCTTATTGATTGTTTGAAGATATCCTCACAGCAAGAGCTTTTCCATACTGCATTTCAGGACTAGCAGTTCGTCTCTTCCAAAACCAAACTGCTTATTTAGATGAAATTTCATTGAGATTTCTGTGGACCGTATAGATGTGCTTCAGTAAGAAAGGGCACAGCCCTTGCCGGACAACAGTGAACAGTCACTGGCTTATGTATATGAGGACAAGTGACTGCTGGGTCATATTTAATTTAACCTTACCACACTGGCCATAATTCTGTCTAACCAGAAGGAAAACATTGCATGATAGGGGAAAACAGGCAAACCACAAAATAAGTATACACCGCAAAATCCCAGTACAGCATGTTGAGTAAGCAGATGCTGCTGGAAAGAAAGTACAATACTATAAGGTATTGAAAAGCTTCAACTTGACATCTGCATTTCTGTATTTCTGTCTAAAGGTCTCCTTAATAACTGGCTTCGTGATCTCATTCTTATTCTTTCAAATGTAAAATGCTGAAGTTTACATCTGTGATTCTTTGAAATATGTTTTTTTTCTCTCAAGAAACTCAGCTTCTTGTTGCAGGTGAGTTAATGTTTGCCTGATGGATCATTTCTGAGCAGCAATGGTGAGTTACTGAGAAATGGTCATATTTTTTGATCACTCATAAAGAAAATGGCATTTATCTGGATAAAGAATCAGAAACAAAAACAAAAGGGTTGTCAACCTCAGATAACCTAAGTAGCACCTTTGTCCTTCAGTAGGGAGCTAGTCTTGAAGACCAGTAATAACAAGGGAAGAACTGGCACACAGGTGTGGCTACTTCTCTTCTGTCCACAATTCCTCTTAGAAACTATAGCTCAAATAACTCAGGAGAGACTTGGATGCTGAGTACTTCATACGTTGGATGCACAACTGAGAAATATTAAAGAGGCCCAATTTTAAGGGAGGTCTCTCAAAACTCAGGCTTTGTTTTGGATACCATAGATGACTCGGTACCATCAGACAGTTGTTGAGATCTTGTCTGGAAAGTATATCCTCCCAGTTGCAGTGTGCACATCTTCACACAGGAACCCAGTCTGCTGTTTGTAATGTTTGGCATTCTAACCTCAAGTAAATACACCAAGTAATCTGCCAGAATATGTCTCCAAGCATGCTTACATGGTAATAATGATGTTAAAGTAGAATGTCCGTATGATTTATTACGCCCTTGTGAATAAAGCAAAGCCAATCTCTTTCCACCATGGGAAGTACCATCACAGTAGAAAATGGAAACAAGAAAAAATGAAATACCCACCCAGGCCTGGTTCAAACATGCAAACTTTCTAATAAAATATCAGAACCAGATGCTGCTAAAGATGAGTGATAATTAAAGAAGATAAATTAAAGAAATGTTTTTCCAGGGAATGACTCTACTGCACACAAATTGTTTCAGCATGGGGAAAAATATAATAAAATTACTGCTGCTGTCTGTTTCAAACGTTTCCATTAATGGAGGTCAAGGCAGGTTCCCTGCTAAATTCCCTCACATCCAGGCTCCCTCTTTGCCTCTGTTGGTCTAATCTCCATGTGGTTTAGCAGAGGGAACAGAGGGACTGAGCGCCAGGAGCTTGGTTCCAGCACTGACTCACTGTGTGGGCTCTGTGATGTCATCCTTGGGGCAGGTCAGCCCTGGAAAGCAGAGCTCTAAAACAGTGCTGAGGGTCCAGAGCCTGATGGTTCACCTCCTTCTCCCATCAGATGTGGGTGGTTCACTGCGGGTTTTCCCCTGAGCTGCCAACCCAGCGAGCTGCTCGCGGGCTAAGCTGGTTGGCATGTGATTTTTTCAGTCTGGAGTCCCATTGCAAGAAATGAGCACCTCCAAATCCAAGCTGTGCAGGCACCTGTGCAAACTCCCAGCAGGAAACATTGCTGCAGATGAAGGGCGGATGGCAGCAGCCCCTCTAAGACCACCCTGGAGATCATGCTCCCGTGTATAAACTCATCTAAATCCAGGCTGTTGTTAAGCTTCATCTTAGCTAAACATGAGATCGTGTTTAAGCCCCTCGAAGACTTTTAATTTCTCTAGTTTTTTTGCACACTGAAAGTTCCTATCCAATTGCCATAAGCATTTTCATAGCAAATAAAGTAACGTGCTACATAGGGAAAGAAAAAGAATAAATGAAACCATGTAAATACGTGGCCTGGTTCCCTTTTAACCACATGTTCCCCAGGCTCATAACCTCTGTAAATGCCTGTGAGGAACAATGTGGTTTGCAGTGTGCCTTTCAGGTCAGCAGATCTGGCATGTGTCAGCCCGAACAAGGGCTCAGACACAGGATCAGGTTCCCATTGCTCAATGAGTTACTATGTGGTGAGTGTCTGTGCTAGCACACATTGCACACGGCAGAGGCAAGGTACAAGGCAGCAGGTCTCACTGGCCTAGCTGAGGACGAAATCTCAGGACCCTTGCTTCACTTGTCTGACAAGCCTGGGAGCACAAGCACTCAGCCATGGTACCCCAACCATGTGCCTCAAGTTCAAGTGTTGAAGCCCAGAGAGCTTCACGAAGGATTTGGAGCCTGCAGCTCTTCTCTCCTGGGACAGAAAGGCCAAGCTGAATAGACACACAAACACACAGGGAGCCAAGAGCAGGGACAGGCCTCTTGAGCATCTACGCTCCAAGCTACTGCAGATGTTTTAAGCTAAAACTGAGAATTTATACTACAGTCGAGACTCTACACAAGCTGAATCTGTCCACAGGCCATGAGTCTATCTGCCTTCCATGTGTAACACCAGCTGCTCTCTGCACCTTCTGTCCCAACACCTCCAAGCCGCCCTGTCCTGGGAACATTCCACAGCAATCTGAGCACAAGGGGACAAAGGCACAGACGGCAGCAGCCAGGGCTTCTTCCAAACCAACATAAGCCATGGTCTGATAGCCAGGCCTAGAGAGAAAAAGAGTGGTGCTGACACAGCTCTCACTTGATCATCTAAAAAGTACATTTATTAAGACCCTCTGCCCACTGCCAGAGCTTTGAACTTGAAATAAGGTTTGGTTATATGTCTCATAGGGAGCTTGGCAATCTCTCCTCAGTCTCTGCTTTACTCCTGCACGCTACCAGCACTGCAGTGTCTGCCCTGGAGTCATGCATCCCATGCAGGAAAGGTTTCCCAGAGGCATCAGATGCAGGACTGGGCATGGGAAGAGAAAGGAAGGGAAAGGGAAAAGGAAAGGGAAAGGGAAAGGGAAAGGGAAAGGGAAAGGGAAAGGGAAAGGGAAAGGGAAAGGGAAAGGGAAAGGGAAAGGGAAAGGGAAAGGAAAGGGAAAGGGAAAAGGGAAAGGGAAAGGGAAAGGGAAAGGGAAGGAAGGGAAAGGGAAAGGGAAAGGGAAAAGAAAAGAAAAGAAAAGAAAAGAAAAGAAAAGAAAAGAAAGAAAGAAAAGAAAAGAAAAGAAAAGAAAAGAAAAGAAAAGAGAAAGAAGAAGAAAAGAAAAGAAAAGAAAAGAAAAGAGAAGGAGACATGAATCTGGGTGTGTAATTTATATATGAGGGAAAGTTTAAACCAGTGTGATTGGCAAGAATACAATGTTACTAAAAGCCACAGACATGCTAATTGGTAAGTCATTTTAAGTAAACCCTATTGATCTTGTAAGTTTTCCAGCTTTCAATTTTCACTTTTGCTTGAAAACAGCTCAGAAAATAAGACCTAACCAGAAACTCATGATTGGTGACTTTTTAATCCAATTTTTTAGCAATTGTAAGCTATCTGTCTTGAAGGGAGCCTTTGTCTGACCAAGGAAACAGCTACAGCAAGCTTCTCTGTAGATACCTAAGCCTCTCTCAGAGTGGGCTGGAGATGCACACTTGGGGTAGGCCAAGTCCTCTGTGCCACAGGTGATGGACTCTGGAAGTCACCTGCTCCAACCCCCAGCTCAAGCAGGGCCGCCTAGAGCAGCTTGCTTAGGACCATGTCCCAGCAGCTTTTGGAGGTCTCCAAGAGACTCCACAGCCTCTCTGAGCAACCTCTGCCAGTGACACGTTGTTCATGCCACTGCTGAAGTGAGGTGAAGCCAAGTGGTCCAGCTTGGCTCAGCACAGCTCCATTTCCATTGTTCAGCAAGGGAGCTCTGAGCTCTTCCTCACAGTGCCCTCAGAAGTGTGGCAGGCATCACCTTCTGGCAGACAGTAATGGAATAGGTGGAGTACCTGCTGTATTTTCTCTGCAAGTTAAAAAAAAAAAAAAAAAAGGAAGTGGCAGAACAAGTTATGTAAAGGAACAGAAGAAGACGAAGAAGAAGACGAAGACACAGGAAGAAAGGAAGGAAGGAAGGAAGGAAGGAAGGAAGGAAGGAAGGAAGGAAGGAAGGAAGGAAGGAAGGAAGGAAGGAAGGAAGAAGAACGAAAGAAAGAAAGAAAGAAAGAAAGAAGAAAGAAAGAAAGAAAAGAAAGAAGAATAAAGAAAGAAAGAAAGAAGAAAGAAAGAAAGAAAGAAAAGAAAGAAAGAAACTTGAATCATATTATCCCAGTCCTCCTTTATTATTTCAACTGTAAAGGCAAACTTTGCAGAAATGTCCCGGGCAGGTACCCCTGCTGTCCAGGCTGCTCCTCTGCCACAGTTAAGGAGGTCTGGTCCTCCCCGAAGGCAGCATTGGCTCCCACACAATCCCAAGCCACCGTGATAGAGGGACTGGCTCCTGCTCCCCCTCTGAGGCAGCACCATTAAGAAGGCACAGACTTCCCACATTCTTAAGCAAAATATTTACTTTATACGTGCTGAAACAAAATTTGGAAAAGTGAAGAATAATATTTATTTTGACAATGTTAAATTGCATTAAAGTTTAAAGTGAAAATTAGATGCATGCATATATACTGAGGGCATTATCCACTAATCACAGGAACATAAAAGAACTGGAAAATACCCTCCTCCACTGCCACTAGGAAAGTTGGTCTGGACTAAATTACAGACAAAATGTATAATTAAGCAAGCTATTATTATCCAGTGTCTTAGCAGATGCTGACCCCATTTGTGATGATTGGGATGCAAATTCAGCTGAGGTTTGACTTCACAGCTGTGTCCATAATGTCTTGGACCTGCTGGACTGCCCCAGAAACTCCCCTCATGTTAGCACTGGTGTCCAAGAGCAGTGCTTACAGTTTCCTCATCTGCTGGTTGGGGAGATTTCCTTCAGCTTCTCAGGAAGAGAAAATGGTTTTACTGATCTGCCAGCCAGGCTTAATACTTGAAATCTGTGTTTAATTCCTTTGAAGAATCTTTAATATTCCACTAGTACAAGGAGGGGGGACCTTCCACTGCTGTGTTATTCTCTTATTTTTATTTTTTGCAGGTGTATGTTTGTGGCTTAGTTACTGAAATAATAATTCTGCTGGAAATAGCATTGGCATGAGAGATGAGCTGCCAAAGTGTTATGGGCTCAGTAATTTGTACATGGAAATGAGGAACCAGGGGACGTCATGAACATCAGTGGCCCGAGGAGATTATGATTAAAACATGATGCTGAACTTTTATGATTTCTACAGCTAATTAGCAAGATTTATAAGCATCTAACAAAAAAACAAGGCTGAACACAGAGATGATCCTTATTTTCCACATGGAGCAGTAAACTACTGGGTTCTAAAACAGAAGAAAAAAGGGGAGAGGAACACACTTCTGTCTCTTCTTAGCCTAGTTGTCCCTTTCTTTTGCATTGGTTGAGTGAATGCCTCTTGGGTATCAAGCATGAAGCCTCTGTCTTATTCACATTGATGGCAATCCTTCATATATTTAATACAGATAAAAAAATTCTAATGTTTCTGTATAGTTTCAGACCAACACAGGTTTTGTTTGCCAGCAGCGTGCTGGGGCAATGTGAGATGTCCACAGAACCCCTTCCACCAACATATACTTTTTTGATTCTGTTCTCAAGAGGTGCAGAAGGAAAAGGAGAAAATAAAAAAGAAGAAATTCAAGGCTGGTATTTCCTACAGAAACAAACTCCTCAGTCTGCAATCAGGGCCCCCTGTTCCCAGGAGGGTTTCCAGCCAGCAGTGCATGTGCGACCTGCCCAGAGGCCACCAGTGTGCACCAGGCTCTGCATGACCTGAGCCCTTTCCCTCGAGCTCCTGCATTTCCAGAAGCCCTAACATCCTCACAGAGTCCACACTGAAAAACCTTAACCAGGGTGCAAAATGTCTGAAATTCTGCCTGCTCTTCTCCAGCTAGAAAAGGAGACATGCTCCAGAAACTTGGTTGTGTGGAAATCTGGTTGTATAGGGTAACTCTTGCTCAGAGTATGGATGAAAAAAATAAAAAATATATTATTATTGAAGCCAATGGCAAAGGAATTTCTCCAATGCAGACCCACAGCAACTACAGTCAGATGGGGTGATGGTTCTGCTTTGAACAGAGTCAGCTAATGTGTATGGCACAGCTGAGATTTCTGAGAGAAAGGCTGTTTTGTCCAGGGTTTCCTTTGCCCAGTGTTGCCTTTGGGAAGAAGCTCTCCAGCTGCAGGAGGCACTGCCCTTCCTCAGCAGCTGGGTCAGGCACCTCGTCCATATCCTGCCAGGAACACAAGGACCTCAGCTGGTTCTGTGCTTTCCCGGATGGGGCTCATGGGGCTCTCAGCTGCATGGGCAGCAGCTCTCCTGGTAAGGATGAGCTCGTCTCCATCATGAGGAAGAGGAAGGAGCAGGCACCCCAGGGTTAACCTCAGAGGAAGGTTCTTTGATTTTTCACAGTTGCAAACTTCTAGCAGCAGGCACAGCATCTTCCCACCTCCACGGAAAGTACTTTACCTGTTCTGCATGCCACCACAATGTAATAATCAAAAAAACACTGCCTTATTGCACTGTTGGTGTGGCTGCAGAAGTCCATTCATAAAGCTCCACCTATTTGTACTGGAGCTATGTTTGCTCAGCTCACAGATATACAAATACTGGTACACCATGGTTAATAGCATCCTAGCATTTTATTATTTTTTTAATGAACCACTGTCATCACCTCCTCTAGTATATATATTTTTTTTTATTCTTGTTCCTGTATTCCTAGACAGTTGGCCTAAGTTGGGAATAACAGGATAATTTCCACTCCAGCAATGGTTTGGCGCTAATATCAGTATCTGGTAGCTGGCGCACCCTTAGGACACAGAGTTTGCTGTCGTTTATGGTGAGAGCCATGCTGGCCACATGCCACACTCTCCATTTTCACCTCCCAAACTAGTCCATTTCTTAGTGAAATGGAGTGGGAACAACTGTACAGACACATTTTTGGAGAGTTTCTACTCTAACATTAGATAGAAAGGTTTAGGCAGCAAATTTCCACTGAAGTGGCACGTAGGGTCCTGCTTTGCTGGAGATGCTGGAGATGCTTCAGACCATGAGCAGACCACATCAGCATCTCCAGCAGCAGAGACACAGCCAGTGAGAACAGCATCAGCAGCGCTTGCCCCCATCATACACACCCTGTGTGCCCAAAGCAGGGCTACACAGGGCCACGAAGCTTTAAAAACAGGGCTGTGGATGAAGGGACCTGTCCCAAAGAGGAAGCAGGGTGGTGGGGACCCCATGTCAGGTCAGCACCCATGCCCCTGAGTGCAAGGAGCAGGGTCCCCCTTTTACAGGTGTGGAGGAAAACAGGGGAGCAACGTGCAGCCAGTGCTCCCATCCCAAGCATGTGTGCTCCAGATGTGCCCAGAGTGAGACTCAGCCAGTGAGGAATATTATTTATAATAATAATAATAACAATATTAATAACACAAGAACATCTGGTAATGTTTTTTTTCCATCTACTATTTGGCTGAAAGCAGAGCATCCGGGTGACATGACAATTGGTATTTCTGTTTCCAATTTAGCCCGAGTCCAGCTGCTGCAGTGACTCAGAGACAGGCACTGCCAGGGACATGTCCCTGGCTCCTGGGCTCGGCTGGCCCCGCAGGTGCCGCTCGTGCCAGCACCGCCTGCAGAATCACCTAAAATCATCTGGGCTTGGGTTTTCTCTATCAGCTATTTCATAAGAGACTGTGAGGAGCTTTTGCACTTTGGTGGCTCCTTTCCATCCTGCCCCATGAGAAAGTTATCGAGCTCTACCGG